>NW_025232146.1:8254-10183 GCF_018294505.1 Triticum aestivum | reverse complement strand
GTTGATAATATGGTGGAACCCAACGCGTACGCATAGCAGTTTTCAAAGCAGCCCAAGTAGTTGGAATAGGATATAATCTACAATGTTCAGACCACCATACACATGCAAAACTAGTGAAAGCACAAACGGCAGCAGCAACTCGTCTCTCCTCAGGATATTGTAAACATGTAAATCGTTGTTCAGTTTCTAACTCCCAAGTAAGATATATATCAGGAACATATCTACCCTCAAATGGTGGAATATTCAATTTCAGTTTAGGAATATGGACATCATCTCGTACCTGAGGTGGTGGTGCAGGCCTACCATTACGAATATATACCTGAGGTCGACCTGCTGGTGGCGGTACAGGTGGCTGCACGTAGTGTTGATTTTGATCAACCTCATCCTCATAATCTCCCACATAATCATCCTCCTCCGCATCAGCAGCAGGAGCCACAAAAGTATCAACAGCAGCACCAATAGTTTGGCCAAACGCAAGAGGAACACGGCTTGCTCGGCGGAGGTCTGCTTCGCGACGTGGAGGTAGTCGTTGTTGTTGTTGTTGGAGAGGTGCGTTAGGTGCAGCGGGTGGTGGTGGTGGAAGACGCGCGAGCAATTCATTAAACTTGTTATCGAGCTTTGTTTCGAACGTCTTCTCAAGGCCAGTGATCTTCTCCATGGCCTCTTCAAAATTGTTCAGCACATCTTGCACCTGTTCAGTCATCATTTGCTGAAACTTATCATGAAGCTCCTTGTTCGATAAATTCTCCCAGTCAATCTCGTCGGCTTGTGATCCTGGCATGGTTAGCAGCAAAAGAAACACACAAGAATATGATCCTACAGACTACGAACAAGTGGTGGTGGTGGGTGTCACAAATCCGTCAAGCAAATCTGAAATTCTTACCAGTTCTTACCCAGCAGCAGGCGGTGATCGGCAACCGTTGGAGTCAAAAACTCTCAAAGCTTGGATAGAGCGATTACCAGGGAGAGTCAAACGCACGACGTAGATGTATGTGGAGCTGGGAAGGCTTATAATACGGTAGCAAAAAGGGTCAGCAATAATCAATTCAGAGATGCAAAGTTGAATAAACGCTCAACGACGGTACTGTGCTGGTCCTAGGCTAGACTGTGCTAGAGACGCGAGCCTAGAACACTAACAAAATCACGGCGCGGCACGTAAACAAGGGAAAAGCACACTCTGGATTTTTCTTTTCGCTCTTTTTTTTTGCGCTCTTTTTTTTTGCGCTGGTTTTTTTTTGGCGAAAAATCACTATAATGGCGAGTGTCTCAAAACTCTTCTTAGCTCAAACTGACAGGATGGGCACGAAATTTTTCGACCAATTTTTTTTTTTCGACTGCCCGGACCCAAAAACTGGAAACGGGTCAAAAAAAACTTCCTATAATGGCACCTGTCTCAAAACACTCAGAAACACCTAAAAATAGGATGCCCTAATTTTTTTTGTGTGGCTTTTTCGTGGACTGTAGGTATGAAGAACAGACTCGATCTAAACTACGAAAAACTGTAAAATCTCACCGAGCAACCTGGAAATCTGATACCACTTGATAGAGGCAAAGGTGTCCCGTCTTTCGATGAGATGGTGGATTTCGCTTTGGTGGAAGTCGACTTTGACGATCCGACTACGAACGTGCGAGGACGTCGCGCCTTAGCAATCGCTAAACCAACTCTGAGAGGTTATTGACCACGCCGGAGCACGATCAACCTGACCACGAGGGTCTGTTTCCTGCGAGCAAACGAAGAACAAGCAAGAAACTAAGATTGCAATCTGGATATTGCGAATATAAGATGAAAGCTTTATTGATCAAGGTGGGGTTCTGTGACGCCTTTGTCTGGTCGTTGAACACAAACGAAGTACGCGAAGTTGCAGCTATGGCGAACTTTTAATCTAAACAAAACCCAAAGTCTAAACGATGCCCTAAGGGCTGTATATA
>NW_025232146.1:6399-7637 GCF_018294505.1 Triticum aestivum | reverse complement strand
GCAAAGCTTGCTGGTATCGAGCAACTTGTACAGCAGCCTGAAGACGGTCTTCCTCAAGGAGCAGCGCGTCATCTTGTCGCAGCCACTCTTGCTCAAGCTCATCATAAGCGAGCACTCGAGGTGACCTGTATACGAGTTCTGTGGGGAGAACTGCCTCTGCTCCATAGACTAGAGCGAAAGGTGTCTGGCCAGTGGCTCGATTTGGCATCGTCCTGATCGACCAAAGAACCACCGGCAGCTCCTTGATCCAGTTCCGTCCGCACTTGTGCAGCCTGTCCAAAGTCCTGGTCTTGAGCCCGCGCAGCACTTCAGCATTTGCCCTCTCCGCTTGACTGTTGCTTCTCGGATGAGCAACAGAAGCGAAGCAGACCTTGGCGCCAAGATCATGGACGAACTGCATGAAAGTGCGGCTCGTGAATTGTGTGCCGTTGTCGGTGATGATCCTGTTAGGGATCCCGAAACGGCAAACAATTGACTTGAAGAACTTGACTGCTGACTGTGCTGTCACCTTCCTCACTGGTTGCACTTCCGTCCACTTTGTGAACTTGTCGATTGCAACGTACAAGTACTCAAAGCCCCCGACAGCTCAGGGAAAGGGGCCGAGGATATCGAGCCCCCAGACCAAAAATGGCCAGGATAAAGGGATCGTCTAGAGAGCTTGAGCTGGCTGGTGTATCTGTTTGGAATGGAACTGGCACGCTTCACACTTGGTTACTTGTGCAGTTGCATCCTGGAGGGCTGTCGGCCAAAAGAAACCTTGCCGGAATGCTTTGCCGGCAAGTGCTCTTGTACTAATGTGGTGACCACATATGCCTCCATGTATCTCTGCCAACAACTTTTGTCCTTCTTCCTGGTGAATACACTTCAATTTCACACCGTTGAGTCTTCTTCTGTACAGTGTGCTGTCGACAAACTGGTACATACTTGACTGCCGGGCTACTTTTTCCGCTTCTTCTTGCTCTTCGGGAAGTTCTCCTGTCTGAAGGAAACGGACAATCTGCTGTGCCCATGTTGGAGCTTGCGGCTCGACAACAAGGACTAAAGGCACATCTGCTGCTGCGGGAACATCTGCTTCTACGGCGAGAACCTGTGGCTCAGCCGGAGCTTGATGTTCCCCGGCAAGCTTGCCGGAGCAAAACTTGTCGGGAGCGTCTGCTACGACGGAACAAACCATAAGGCTTGCCGGAGCAGACTGCTCCTCAGCACCCTTGGCGTTGATCTTGGGGACCTTCTTGGCG
>NW_025232146.1:4158-6189 GCF_018294505.1 Triticum aestivum | reverse complement strand
CGGCTTCGGGGAGCTCTGCCGGAAAATAGTCACCGGAAATCAACTTCCTCTTTTTGCTCTGTCCAGTTGATGGTGTTATGGATGGTTGAGTCAGCTTGAGCATAAAGATCCCTGGTTCCACAGGTAACTTTAGTGCGGCGCACTTTGACAGGCTATCGGCAATGTCGTTCTGAGCTCTCGGAACATGTTCCATTTGTAGGCCGTCAAAGTGCTCTTCTAGCTTTCTCACTTCATCAACATAGGCTTCCATCAGCGGACTCTGATAATTCTTATTCACTTGGCGGACGACAAGCTATGAGTCACCCCTGATAATGAGCTTCTTGATCCCAAGGTCTGCTGCGATTCTGAGACCGGCAAGCAAACCTTCATACTCTGCAGTATTGTTCGTTGCTTGCTCCTTGGGAAAGTGCATCTAGACTACGTACTTGAGGTGCTCTCCGGTGGGTGCGATAAGCAGCACGCCCGCACCGGCGCCTTGCAGCGAGAAGGCACCATCAAAGTACATCAGCCACTCTTTGCTCGCTTCCTTGACGGGGATGCTCATCTCTGGAGTTTCTTCATCTGGTGTTGGCGTCCACTCTGCTATAAATTCTGCCAATGCTCTGCTTTGGATAGTTGAAGTGCTCTCAAACTTGAGGCCAAAGCTTGACAGTTCCAGTGCCCACTCGACAATCCTGCCTGTTGCTTCTGGGTTTTGCAGTATCCTCTTCAGCGGAAAACGAGTGACGACTGTGATCTCATGTGCTTGGAAGTAATGGCGCATCTTTCTCGAGGCCATGAGGAGGCCGAAAAGCAATTTCTGCACACCAGAGTACCTTGACCTAGCCCCCTGCAGAAGGGAACTGACAAAGTAAAATGGGCGCTGCACCATTCTCTTCTACATCTTCTCATGCTCCTGCACAGATCCATCCTTGTCGGGACCAGAGCTTGTCGGCGAAGTCCCCTGCTTGTCGCTGGATGCATCTGCCATGGTTGCTGGCTCATCATCCGCCTCCCTCTCCGCCACTAACGCAGCACTAACCACTTGATTGGTCACCGCTATATACAGCAGCAACTTCTCTTGTGGTTTAGGTGCGATAAGTGTGGGAGTGGAGGACAGGTATCTCTTCAAGTCCTGCAGCGCAGCCTCTGCCTCTGGAGTCCATTTCATTGGACCCACCTTTTTCAATATTTTGAAAAATGGCAGGGCGCGCTCAGCAGATCTGGAGATGAACCTGCTGAGAGCAGCCACGCAACCGGCAAGCCTTCGCACATCCTTGACGCGCTTTGGTGCTTCAATCTGCTCAATGGCCTTGATCTTGTTGGGATTGGCTTCAATTCCCCGCTGAGACACAAAGAACCCGAGAAGCTTGCCGGAGGGGACTCCAAACACGCACTTCTCGGGGTTAAGCTTGAGGTTGATCTTGCGCAGATTTGCAAATGTTTCGTCTAAATCTTGAATCAGGGTCGCCCTGTCCTTGCTCTTGACCACTATGTCATCCATGTAGGCTTCCACATTTCTGTGCATCTGTGGCTCAAAAGCGTGGTGGACCACCATTGCAAATGTTGAACCAGCATTCTTTAAGCCGAAAGGCATCCGTACGAAACAGTACGTTCCACACGGGGTGATGAACGCGGTCTTCTCCTCATCCTCTTCTGCCATGAAGATCTAATTGTATCCTGAGTATGCATCTAGAAATGAAAGCAAGTCACATCCGGCCGTGGAGTCAACAATCTGGTCAATGCGCGGCAAGGGAAATGGGTCTTTGGGACAAGCTTTATTGACATCGGTAAAGTCGATACAAAGCCTCCATTTCCCGTTAGCCTTGCGCACGACAACAGGATTGGCCAACCACGTGGGATGGAGCACTCCTCTGACAAGGCCTGCTGCTTCCAATTTCTTGATTTCTTCTGCGATGAATTCTTGGCGCTCCACTGCCTGCTTCCTGACTTTCTGCTTGACGGGCCGCGCATGAGGACAGACGGCCAGGTGGTGCTCAATTACTTTCCTAGGAACACCGGGGATGTCAGACGGTTGCCATGCAAACACGT
>NW_025232146.1:0-3325 GCF_018294505.1 Triticum aestivum | reverse complement strand
GACGTTCGCCCGCAGGAAAGCAACGAGCGCGCTTTCCTATTTGGGTTCGAGAGTGGCGCTGATGGTGAAGGTACCACCAGTGCCGTCCTCCTTGGCGGACACCTTCTTGGTTTCTGGTGGAGCTACCATCGCCTTCTTACACTTGGCGGTGGAGCTCGATGGTGTGTCCTCGACGGTAGCGCAGCACTCCGAAGAGGTGCGCTTACCGGAGTGGGCATCAGAGCTCTTGCCGGAGATGGTCTTCTTCTTCCCCCCGGGAGCTTCAGCGGCAAGTGACTTGCGATCTGTTGCGGCTGCTGCTTCCAGGTAGATCTTGTTGGCGCAGATAAGAGCATCCTTCTTGTCGCCAGGGACAGAGATGACACTTATCGGGCCTGGCATCTTCAGTATGTTGTATGCATAGTGAGAGGCTGCCATGAACTTGGCAAGCGCTGGACGCCCAAGTATCCCATTATAAGGCAATGCCAAATGTTACCGGCAACAACGCCGAAAGTGACCCTCTCAGTCCTGAAGTTCAACTCGCTGCCAAATGTTACCGGCAACGTGATCTTTCCCTTCGGCTTGCTCCTTCCCGGGTTGATTCCTTGGAACGTGTCGGTCTCTTCGAGCTCGCTGTCAGGGATCTGGAGTTTCTGGAGCACCGCAGAGGAGATCAGATTCAAGCCGGCCCCACCGTCAACTAACATCTTAGTGACCTTGAGGTTGCGGATAGTTGGTGAAACCAACATCGGCAAGCACCCGACCGCAGTTATGCGATCAGGGTGGTCCTCAATATCAAAGATGATAGGCGTGCTGGATCATATCAGAGGCTTGCGTGACTCGACGGATGGTTCTGCTGCATTAACTTCCCGCACCCACTGCTTGAGCTGGCGGTGCGAAGTATGCAGAGAAGCATCACCGTCAACGCACAGGACCTCTGTGGCCTTCTAGAACTCCTGCTCATCGGTCTTGTCATCATCCATATCTTCGTCGTCGTCGTCTTCATCCTTGTCGCGGCCATGGGGAGGTCTGTCTCCTTGCCGCTGCTTGGCCTTGCCGCGGCGTCCTCCTCGGCCGGGACGTTTCTTGCCAGATCCTCCAGCACCTTCCTGGGCTTTCTCCTTGTCGCGCCGCTCGTATTCAGCCTTTTGCTGCTCAACAAGCTACTCGACCTACTTGCAGCTCTGGAGGTCATGGCCCTTGGTGCGATGGATCTTGCAGTACTGCTTGTTGGTCCCGTCCTGCTTGTCGCCGGCCGCCACAGCCTCTGCGGCAGTCTCCTTGCCGGAGCCACCCGCTTTGGCTTTCTTGGTGCCACCTCCGTTGCCGGACTGCTCGACGACTAGTACCTCTTTGCCTTTCCTCTTTCTATTGTTCCGCCGCCGGTTTTTCTTTGTCGGGGCAGCATCCTCACTGTCAGATCCTCCTGCTCCTACATTCTCTCCGGGGAGTCTCCTCCCTTCCTCAGCACGTGCACACTTGTCGGCCAGGGCATATAGCTCACTGACGTCTCTGATCTTGCACATCGCCATCTCCTCCCACATCCTGCGATTCCGCACGTTCTGGTGGAACACGCTAATTACCGCGGCAGGGTGGACATCTGGGATGTTGTGCTGTACGCTGCTGAATCTTTGAATGTACTTGCGCAGGGGCTCTCCTTCCTTCTGGGCGAGCAGATGAAGGTCACTCTCTCGGCCATGAGGCTTGTGGCCGCCTGTGAAGGCGCCGACAAACTGATGGCATAGATCGGCCCAAGAGGATATGGAGTTGTCCGGCAAGTGCATGAGCTAGGATCTGACGTTGGGCTTGAGCACCAGTGGGAAGTAGTTGGCAAGGATCTTGTCGTCCCGTCCCCCGGTAGCCTGCACCGCAATGGTGTAGATGCTGAGGAACTCCGACGGATGCGTCTTGCCGTCGTACTTCTCCGGTACGTCTGGCTTGAAGTTCTTCGTGCTGGGCCACTGGACTTGCGCAGCTCATGAGTGAACGCAGGCCAACCTACCGCGTACGGCAAGTCGCCTGGTTCCCCTGGCGCATGCATGTCAACAGAGGGCCCAGCGCGCTTGTCGGATTGACGTCGCGCTTCTCTTCGGCGCTCGATGCGAGTACGAGCGTCTTCTTGCTGTCGATCGCGAAGAACTTGGCGCTGATCGTGATGGACTCGTGGATCCGACGATGCGGTGGAGTCGCTGTCGAGGTGGATCCGGCGAGTCGACGATCTTGGCCTTCAGGGTGGAGATTGCATGGTGGTTGCACCCCCACCAGTTTCGTCACCACCGGCCCGTGCCTGGCAACCCTGCCGCGGCAGCGACGTGCTCGGCTGCCGTGGAGTGTCGCCGTTGGCGTAGCCGATGAGACTTTGAATGGTGGCTCTCCATTCGTCGATCTTGTCCGACGTCGGAGGGTAATCTAGGAGCAGTTGAGCTCGCGCCAAAGCTTCCGTCGGAGTGGTGGGTGGCAGTGGCGGACGGCGCGAGGAGCGGGATATGCTTGGACTTCTAACTATGTTAGAAGGAGCATTATCCCGTCCGGGCGACCGTGTCTCGCTCGTGCTAGCACGTTGGCGTGCATGCTGGTCTTGAGCGCCCCGAGATCCACCAGCTTGATCTTGGCCCAACAAACATATGGTACTGCGAGTACCATGACGCTGTCGGTCCTGCGCCTCCTGAGATGGGCGCGGAACAAGCACGGACGTCGAGGTCTGCGCCGCCTTGCCCTTGGCCCTGGCAGCGTCGTCAGCTTCCTCGTCGACGTCCGTCCTTCCGCCGGCATCTACCCCACCACCCGTTTGCTCCGGTGGCGGTGGGATTGACGTGGACGGAACAGCTGCCTCCGAAGCCTTCTTCTTCGGTGGCATGTTGATGATGAAAATGAAGATCTAGACCGTGTGAATGCCGGATCAGGTTCACACAACCTCGACGCCCCCTACCTGGCGCGCCAAAGATGTCGGGGAAACTGATCCACGAACACCTATGGGACCGGCGGACCGAGCCCCTTTCGGTTCGGCGAGGGGCGGAGGTCGCACGAAGAGCAGATCGAGGCGAGGCACACGAGCAGTTTACCTAGCTTCGGAGCTCTCCGGAGAGATAACACTCCTACTGCTGCTTGTCTGATTCTATTATGTTCTTGCTCGAGAGAGAGCTAAATGTTTTTCTGGCTTCCCAATGAACCGAACCCTTTCTACGTTGCGCATGGGCCTCCTTTTATACGCTAAAGGGGTCACCGACAGGTGGCAACGTAGACAAGGGCAAAAATGTAAAAAGAGAGGTGGTTGGTACAGCTACCTGTACAGTGTATCCTACCTAACCCTGATGGCAGGGGACAAAGGCAGTAAATGCCCGTCTGC
>NW_025232145.1:9078-10184 GCF_018294505.1 Triticum aestivum | reverse complement strand
GTTGACGTCGAGGTCGAGGCAGGGGCGCACGGCGGCGTCGTCGGGGCAGGGTAGGGGCGCGACGGCGTCGGGGCGAGGCAGGGGCGCACAACGTCAGCGTCGGGGCATGGCAGGGGCGTGGCGGCGTCGGGGCAGGCAGGGCGCGGCGACGGCGTCGGCGTCGAGGTCCGGCAGCCTGGCGGCGTCGAGGTGTTCGTCGGTGTCGAGGCGTTCGGCGGCAGAGAGGCAGATCGAAGAACTGAATGAAAATTTTCACAAGTCCAGCTTATATACACAGAGCATTGGTCCCGGTTCATGCCACCAACCAGTACCAATGCCCCCTTTAGTACCGGTTGGTGCCACCAACCGGGAACAAAGGTCTCTTTTCAGCAGCCCAAAGGGCGGGAAGCTGTCCAGCTTATATACACAGAGCATTGGTCCCGGTTCGTGCCACCAACCGGTACCAATGCCCCCCTTTAGTACCGGTTGGTGCATTTACTGATTATTTTTTCTATTAAATTTTCATGCATTTACTGATTATTTTATTTTGTTTCTTTTTCAAAGTATCAGGGTTTCATACGGAAACTCGTTTGTTACAAAAGGATTTCATTTTTTTGAACTTATTTGAACTCCATAGTTTTTCTATGTTCAAAATGCACCATTCAAAGCCACATCATCAATTTTCAACCCTTTCTGAGTTCATTTGTTAATTTTCATGCATTTACTGATTTTTTCCAGCTATAAGACCCTGAAATTGAAAAGCATTTCAAATGAACTCTGAAAAGGTTAAAAGTTGACATGGTATCATCATTTCACCCACATAGCATGTGCAAGAAAGTAGAGAGGCTTACGGCAAAAACTGGATGCACTTCGTGTACAAAACGGACAATCTCTTTCGAAGTATCAGGGTTTCATACGGAAACTCGTCTTTTACAAAAGGATTCCATTTTTTTGAACTTATTTGAACTCCATAGTTTTTCTATGTTCAAAATGCACCATTCAAAGCCACATCATCAATTTTCAACCCTTTCTGACTTCATTTGTTATTTTTCATGCATTTACTGATTTTTTTAGCTATAAGACCCTAAAATTGAAAAGCACTACAAATGAACTTCGAAAAGGTTAAA
>NW_025232145.1:0-758 GCF_018294505.1 Triticum aestivum | reverse complement strand
CATAAGACCCTGAAATTGAAAAGCATTTCAAATGAACTATGAAAAGGTTGAAAGTTGGCATGGTATCATCATTTCACCCACATAGCATGTGCAAGAAAGTAGAGAGGGTGACGGCAAAACCTGGATGCACTTCGTGTACAAAACGGACAATCTCTTTCGAAGTATCAGGGTTTCATACGGAAACATGTCTGTTACAAAGAGATTTCAATTTTTTGAACTTATTTGAACTCCATAGTTTTTCTGTGCTCAAAATGCACCTTTCAAAGCCACATCATCAATTTTCAACCCTTTCTGACTTCATTCGTTATTTTTCATGCATTTACTGATTATTTTGAGCTATAAGACCCTGAAATTGGAAAGCATTTCAAATGAACTCTGAAAAGGTTGAAAGTTGGCATGGTATCATCATTTGACCCACATAGCATGTGCAAGAAAATAGAGAGGGTTACGGCAAAAACTGGATGCATTTCGTGTACAAAACGGACAATCTCTTTCGAAGTATCAGGGTTTCATACGGAAACTCGTTTGTTACAAAGGGATTTCATTTTTTTGAACTTATTTGAACTCCATAGTTTTTCTGTGCTCAAAATGCACCATTCAAAGCCACATCATCAATTTTCAACCCTTTCTGACTTCATTTGTTATTTTTCATGCATTTACTAATTATTTTGAGCTATAAGACCCTGAAATTGAAAAGCATTTCCAATGAACTCTGAAAGGTTGAAAGTTGGCATGGTATCATCATTTGACCCACATAG
>NW_025232144.1:8265-10185 GCF_018294505.1 Triticum aestivum | reverse complement strand
CAAGCCACATAAAATGTTCCAGGATTATTGGAAATATATTAATTATATAAAGAATATATATATCCAATGCAAATAGTTATTTAATTAATTCAAAGGCCCAAAATAAATATCTCTGAGATTCCAAAAATATTGTTTTCAAGTTTTACCTCTTGCCAATATTTTCAGAGACTAAGAGGAACATTTTCTTGGACTTCTTTGAAAAGATTTTAATGTTGATTATTTTTGAGGTGATTTATGAGGGTTTCAACTAACCTCAATTCAACTTTCAGAATTTAGACATGATGCATCAAGCTCACTCAGGTAAATAGCTACAAGCAAATTCTAGGGCTGTGACAACTCACCCCCACTAAACAAAAATCTCGTCCCGAGATTCAAGTGTAGGGTAAGATGAAAGGTAACGCAACTAGTACAATCTTCATGATCCAGGTTGCACTTCATAGGAACGTTGATTCGAACACCATCTTTGTCTTGTCGTCTTGCTCTGAGAAATCCAACTAACATGACAACGAGAGGAAAAGAAAGACCCTAAAAGAATGGTTCTTCTCGAAGGTCGAACAACTCAGGATTAACTCACGGAATGAGACATAGAACCATCTTTCGGGTTGAGACACGAGATACACATCAAGAGGGGTGGAAAGAGACGGATGACGAAGGTTCACTAAGTAGACAACAATTTCACGCTTAAGAGGGTGGCAAACGATTGTCAACGTAGCGAGGAGTTGAGTTGCCATGATACCACGACGAAACATCCTGGAGGAGGGTCATTCGTAGATTATTATCTTAAGTGGCAAAAAGAATTACTTTTGATATAGAGATCATTGAGACTCTCTATATCAGCCTAAGGCAAATCACAGCAATCGTTTGGAGGGGGTCGGTAGAATGGCATACTCGAACTTGGATGATGTGGATTACCTTGTTGAAGACAACGCAATGGATGATTTTTGCTTATCACCGGAGATGGAAGGGACCCATGGTAGAATGGCACATTGGCGGCGCAAGCTGGGAACAAAATGCAAATGCTGGGAATGATTCTAGTAACTGGGGAAGAACCCAACAATAGAGAGTGAATTCACTGCTGGAGTGGTTATAGCATAACCAAGGAAATCTGGGGCAATCCCAGCTAGTGCCGATGATAAGACGTAGCGCTTGTGCGTGCTCTCAAGAACTTGAGCATTTCCACAATCATCAAGGTTTTATCAACAACCGCGTCAAGGGTGCTGACAACACAACATACTACCATGATGAATAGCGATGGACGATGCAGATGCGAAGGAGGATAACACTTTCTCAGATTTCACCTTAGCGAGGCCAAGCAACTAAAATCTGGATGATCGACTGAGAGACATTTAGCACTCCGCTTCTAATGTTCTCCTTGATGTGCTAGTATAACCCATTCATAGATATGGTTTGATATCTAAAACATCAAGTAAAAGGTCGGACTTCGGGAACACAAAAATCCATAGGGGCAACTAGGGAGTAAATCCTACGAAATCCCTAGGGGGGGGCCAACTTCCTCAATCAAGATACTACAATAACAGGTCTACCGGATGGGTGTGTTGGCCACGACATCCACCTTACCGATTATCGAGAGACCAATATTATAGTTCTTGGGAAATGTTCCAACCATCATATCTGCCTGAGATTCAGATCTGGTTGGTGTCAGGATATTCCAGACTCATCGAGTCCAGGAAGAAAAACGGAAGTTTGCAACACGAATCGACGAGATGACGTTGCGAGATTCTCGGGGAATGAACTACGATAGCAAGCTCCAAAACATGAGCTGGTTCTGCTACAAACATGTGAACACGTTGTCCCAGACAAGCATGACCACGTGGTAGTCTTATAATAAACACTACCGAGTTCAGGAGGGGGAACCATCAACGAGGGTATCGAAGTTCTTTCATAAGTCCGGATTAGCTC
>NW_025232144.1:4479-7525 GCF_018294505.1 Triticum aestivum | reverse complement strand
AACATTGACTTTCTCGAATCCACGGCGGCAACTTGCATCAGATGCACATGAATTAAAGGAAGTCACTACCTTCATCCAAACATATGCTTCATGAGCTAGCATGAACAAATGCTTTCAAAAGTTTCCAACACTAGCTTAATGTTCAGCAAAATTATGGAGAAGACAAGGATGTTGTCAATGGGCACAACAACAATTCATCTGGGTTTCCTTTTAAAAGGAATTCCATAGTTAAGTGAACAAGTGATAGCATTGGTCAGACCTAAAAGATATAATGGTGTATGCTCGAGGGATCAACCACGAATAAAACAACATTACGAGCATCGTTGGTACTGATTTGATTTGACGATAACCCACACTCAAATCAAAGGATTGATAAGACAATAGGTCCAGCAACTGATCACAAGGACCAATCGATGAAGATATCATCTTTCTTCAACACACACTACACAAGAATATCCCTTTGGAACGAACTAAGCCAGACAAGCTTTTATCTTCCAACTCTCCAAGTTGTTGTCTAGCTTAACCAACTAGCTCAGGGATATCTAACACCGATTCTTGGAGAGAAGGTGGTTCACAAGAAACCAACTTGATCACGAGCTCAACATAGCAGTCAGGTGACAATCTGGTAATACTTCCGAGAAGATCTTGGAAATCACGAACCACCGATATGTTAGTAAGCTCGAGAACAATCTTGCTTTTCAGGGCAAGATGATATGATCAAATGAGTGAGGACTTGACAAGATCCTAACTCATCAATCGAAGGGTGCACCGAAATAAGGACTAGGTAGCACGATCAGTCTTAGAAGGATGATTCGAAAACCAACATACTAAGAATGAAATTATTATCCTTTAACTACCAAGCAACAGATTTGCTAGCAGTATTGATTTCACACATCACAATTCATTTGTCGGTATTCCGGTTGCATCAACACGAGGGCCGAGGAATGACTAATGATGGTGAGAAGTATCACTACGTCAAAATTCATGAGAGTTGGTGCAGTTCTCATGACAATTCTGACATAAAGGGGGTAATACTCCAAGGTAGAACAGAACCAAAAGCTGGATTGGCATTTGATCTGCGGAATACAACTACTTTGACCCAATCCTAGATATGGATGAGGTACTGGAGTTTGTTTCTCCAAGTCATTCAGGACAGAATGGCTTGACGGACCACAAGAGTAATAGGCATCGATAAACGAACGCACGCATACTCTTGACTATCAATTGATAGACGAGGGTCAGAATGCAACTAAAGAGAACAACTCAAAGGAACATATAACTTTCTGGGTTGTGGATGCATAGATTAGTATGTCGAACCAAGTTCAACATATTTCTCCCGGATAACCCATGCAGAAAGGTAGAACTGGCAGAGTCACGATTTATGAATGGAGAACTCCTCAAGAATAATCCTGTTGTGATATTTCAGTTCAACGAGGAACTTCTGCCATAAGTAATTCATGGTACCTGGAAGAAGAAGATACCACGGGCTTCAAGGACTATCGCAAAGGTTACTAATAACCTAAGGGAGCTAGCAATTACTATCGACATGAAGTAAGTAGAGTGAATCTCGGGTTCAAGAACCCAGGAATAGAATACCTACTACTAAGTAGCATCACGGAATGCTTTCGAGAATGATGGCCAGAATCCTCACACTGGGAGCACAAATCATGGCTAAATTACTAGATGATCCCCTAAGACACCTAGGGTCATAATACTAGCTCCAACATATATGTCAAGGCAATAAAGTACCTCAACTCACTGACTAGTGTGGCTAATCTGGCCCAAAGGAACATCGAAATGGGAAGAAAGGATTTGCAAATTGCATCAGATTGTATAGAAACCTGGGATGACTCAGACAGCATAACGGCTGTAAATGCTCAGAAAAGATTTGAGACATTCACAAAATGGTGGCATAACCACTCAGAAGCACGATATCAAGGTTTCGAGATCAACAATTAACATACGGAAGTAGTAGAAACTGAACTCAAGCTTAAATCCAACAATCTTATAAGTCTACGGATTAGTAACACGTGATCCTAATGGAAAGAAGAGATAGCCTAGTTCTTAATCCCCGTAGAAGAGAAGATGATGACTCAGATCAGAAGGCCATGAGGTATAAGGAGTAAAAAGAGCCTTACGTTCCATCCCACAATCAATTCCCTTATATAACTAAGAATTTCTAGACTCAACTTCGACCAGTTTGGCTTGGTAATCCTACAGGCAGTCAAGCTCTGATACCAACGCTGTCAGGACCCCGACTCAATGCCACATCGATCTAGCATGTAACACCTCATATCACTTTGCGGCCTCACGCACGGTATTCCCACGGGTGTCGCCTTACCTTTGCCCGGGACCGTTTGCGCCTTTTGGCACACGTATATGGCAGTGTCGCTAGCATCCATATGATAAGGAGCCCGGGCTGACATGGCTAGTCGTAAACCCAAAGTGGCACAGACTTACAGGGACAGGCATTCATGACCCAGCATCGAACGTGTCGGTCATCAGCGAGTGAATCCAGGCTGTAGCACTGGGCTAGCAGGACTCCGGTGAACCGGGCTGTAGCGGGCTAACAGGACTCCGGTATTCATCGCGTGACATTTCCCCAAAGGGACAGACACAGGAACGAAGAAGGACACATGCCGGCCAGCCTAAGTGTTCCGGAGCAGTAGCAAGCTACCATGGCTCTGTGAAACACTAGGAGACATTTCCCGGTAAGAGAGGCTACTAAGGATAAACAACTAGATGGTCAGATCCCACACATACCAAGCATTTCAATAACATACACACAATATGCTCGATATGTGCAATACAACGTGGCATCACAAAATGACTCTACGACTCAAGTAATCTATTCAATAGGCTCCGAGGAGCGAGATATTACAAACATGGGTCTCATGACCCAACATTCAGAGCATACAAATCAAAGCACAAGCGGAAACTATCATGTCTGAGTACAGACAACTATAAATGAAAAAGGCTGAGAAGCCTGACTATCTATCAGATCCTGCCGAGGGCACAAGATCGTAGCTGAGGTATCAAGCTAAAC
>NW_025232144.1:0-1086 GCF_018294505.1 Triticum aestivum | reverse complement strand
TTTTTGTTCTGTTTTCTAATTATTTGCTTTGTTTTGATTTAGCTTACAAACCAAATCATTTTATAAAATCCTGAAAATAAATATGTGACTAGAATTAAAATATCCCAAGCCACATAAAATGTTCCAGGATTATTGGAAATATATTAATTATATAAAGAATATATATATCCAATGCAAATAGTTATTTAATTAATTCAAAGGCCCAAAATAAATATCTCTGAGATTCCAAAAATATTGTTTTCAAGTTTTACCTCTTGCCAATATTTTCAGAGACTAAGAGGAACATTTTCTTGGACTTCTTTGAAAAGATTTTAATGTTGATTATTTTTGAGGTGATTTATGAGGGTTTCAACTAACCTCAATTCAACTTTCAGAATTTAGACATGATGCATCAAGCTCACTCAGGTAAATAGCTACAAGCAAATTCTAGGGCTGTGACAGCAACCTTCAAGCGGAAGCCTGGCGAGGGTGTCGGCCACGACCTGACTAACCACACAAGACTCTAATCCAGGTTTATCGCCTATTCGGGTTCCATCCGCAAGGAGATCCGGCCGGGGTTTCACTCACGGCCCCAAACGATGTGTGCAGAGTTCCCAAGCCCACCTCGCCGGATGGATCTACGCTTGGTACACCGTGCCACTGGTGCCTAGTCTGTCCCAAGCCCACCTGGCCGGGTGCCACTTGGTAGACTACTAACACTACCTACAAACACCAGAAACTAGTTGCGACTCCTGGACAGAGATCAAGTTGGTTAATAAGTCGAGAGGGCTTGGAGCGCCCGGAGCCCAATGTGTGGTAGTATCGAGTCATTGGACAACATACATAGAACTCAGTGCTTAAGGACGGTTCCAGTGAGACAACCCACCATGTACTCCTACATGGCCTCTCACCGCTACCTTTACCAAATCGTGTTCACACACTTAACTCTCAGCAATAGAACATATCGTGACACTCCAATTCATTCCCAATGAATCAGACCTGACACAACTCTAAGCAATAGCAGGCATAGCATGGTAGGAACACATCAGTGGCTTCAATCAACTCCTACACATGCTAGTGGGTTTCAACTATTTACTGTGGCAATGA
>NW_025232143.1:5536-10187 GCF_018294505.1 Triticum aestivum | reverse complement strand
TAAGAGAAAAGAAAGAGGAGAGGTAAAACTAAGTTGCTTCTTTGACAAACGAGTGATACCAAAGAACCTTGAGAGGTTAAACCATTGAAAGAAGAATACAATGGAGATGAACGAGATTGTGAACACTCTGTTAGATAAGAGAAACATGGGACACGACGAGAACCAAGAAGTTGAGTGACAGATAGATATTGAAACCACTCCGGTTAAAACAAGATACAGAAGGAATACGATTTATATAATTTGGGCAGCACTCCGACTGAAAATGGAAGGAATTAGAATCATGAACTTGACAAGATGATAGGATAGTTGAAAAGAGGACACGGCACTCCGTTTTAATGGATAAGCACGAAAAGAACATGGTCCTCACAATCCGAGATGATGAGTGAAGAGAGCAACATCACAAAGCCTCTGAAAGAAAGAATAGAAGATAGATCATTGGAATAACAGAATGGAGTAGGAAATGCCAGCTTCTGCCACAATTGAGCTAGGAAAGCACCCTTCAAGAAGGTTAAAATGGAGTTGTTGGAAAAAACCAACAACGGAACAAATAAGCTTGTAGTGGGCTTATGGAAAACATCTCAACACTGAGGTGAAATTCTGGCGCTGACGGAAACAATAGATTGGATTGATATCAACAAGGAGACGAGAAACTTATTTCATCGGGAGGATAAATGAAGAACTTGGGTCATTTATGAGCACCATAAATAGCAAAATCCTTAGGGAAAGCTTTAGGTGAAATATAACCTAAGATAATTCCAATAAAGAGGTTGATTGGTTGAAAATATGTCTTGAGCGAAGAGAAAATGATGGATTTAGATATGTCACTCTTGAAATCTTATGAATCATGAATCACGAAGGGAAATTGTCCAGAGTGTCATAACACCACCTCAAAATATAAGATAGAAAGAATTACACTTACGAATGCAAGATGAAGAATGCTTGAACTCCTCAAAACAAAACATGTGTTGAACACCATGTTTATTTGAGAGTATAGCTTGGTGGATCTTAACTCTGAGAGAAAACTTGAAGAAAGAATAAAGAATGAAAGGAATCCTTAATGAGCCACCATGTTGATCCTCCATGAAGAACTCCGGTAAAAAAATGATGATAAAAAGAAAGAGAAGTTGAAAACACAAGTTGAAGCCTTGTAATGATTAGATGGAGCTTCGTGATGATATAACCGAGAAAACTTGGCACTCCGGAAAGAAAGATGAACAAATGAGATCAAGAATTTTGATGAACCTTTGGAATAAGGAATAAATCACTTGGATGAAACAAGAATAAGAATTACATTATGCTTATCCTTCATCGATTAAATTGATGACAAGCAACATATTTGGAATACTACTTATTCTCGTAGAAAGGATTAAGATAAATATAGCGCCAACTTGAGAAAGGTCTTCAACGATCCACCAGTAGGATTGAAGCAACGAATGAATTTATATGATAACAACAGAACAGGAATGTTGTACGAACCACCGTAAGAATTGAAAACGAACGAAGTAAAGGGATGAATCACCAGGAAGAATTAGAAAATGAACGAAGATACTTGTGGCAATTTAGATACAATAGAACAAAGATATCATGAACTGATTAGAGGATATTTGAGCGATGCACCGGTAAGATTTGGAGAATGAGATCTAAAAGCTGAGAATGAATAAACCCGAAATGATGGCCTTCGGAGAATTAGACTGAAAAGACTCCTGAATTGCTCCGGATGGGTGAAAAGAATTCTCACAATCGAAAACAATTATGAGAGGATGACATCAAGCTAGAACCATAAATCTTCAAGAGAACAGATAAGATTTGGAGGAAAAACTCTTCTTCGGTCATCAAATGTTGAGAAAGATGATGAGAACCACCATGACAATTGATGAGCCACTCCGTTACAATGAAGACTAGAAATGATGAACCAACGGTGACAAGAATTTGAAAGATCTAGGATAAAGACATTTGACTGATGATAACTCATTCTTACATCAAACTTTGAAATGAATTTGTAAATAACTCTGGAAAAATTAGAAGAGTCGGGTAAGATCCTAGGAAAAGACCTGTGGGTTAGGGCCCACTCAAGAAAAGCATCATTGAAATATTTAAAAGAGAGATTGCACCGGTTGAATTAAATGGCTTGAATGAGATAACAACCTCGAAATAGGTTGAACGGATCTTGAATGAAAAGACGAGCCTTCTGAGATATCTTCAGCACTCCAGAACAAATGAATACCGAGAAGTGAATGATTAAGAGATGCACCGACATGAGAAGGCATTTGAAACGAGAAAAGGATATGATCGAAAAATCTTGACTTTAATCCACCGGAGAAGAAAAAGAATGAAGAATGACGAACTTGAAACTCCGTTAATATCTTCCTGAGAATCACCGGATAAGAACATTAAAGGAAAGGAATGAAGAAAGTTCACATGAATAAAATGGATACTTGATTAAGATATATGAGTCCTTGAAGAAAAAGGGTGGGAGGGCAGGAAAAAAATACAACTTGGGATGGATGAAACAAACACAGATGAGAATACTTAGAGTTGAGCTTGCAGATGTTGAAAATGATCAGATCCACTTGAAGAGGAGCACACCGGTTGAGAAGAAATTGAAATGACAAACTCAATGATCAAGAAGGATTAGTATTCACATAGAAATATGAGAACACCGCTTAGGAAAGGTATGGAATCAACACTTGACTTCGGAGCAACTCGAATACCACAACTCAAAACAAAACAAAGGATTGGCTTGCAAAATAAGCCGGAAACAAACATATGATAGATCCCATATCATATCATGTGTCTGCTGGAAAGATATTCTAGGAGCTACTTGAATTCCCACTTATAAACTCCTGAAACTTTCTGGTTATGCAATCAGGTGTTGGGGATACAGGGGAAGCATAATATCTCACCCAAACTAACAATTCCTACATCCAGTTGTATCCATCCTTCAACAGATAACCAAGAAACCTTCAGAAATCATGTACCTCAACCTTCGAAAAGCATTTGTTATACGAGTTATGACAATACTCCCGAACTCCCACCCTAGTACCGGGTGGCGTCGAGGTTATCTCACCAACAACTGCATAAAAGAGATTTTTTATGTCGGCGAACTCAGGTATTCTAGAACTGCAACGATAAAATTGTGACGACAACACCTCAGAGTTCAACTCCCCGGGACACTGCCACAACCCCTAAATGTCAGGAGGCACCAAGAACAATCTTCTCATCACAAGACTATCGGAACGATTCCAACATACCCGCATTATCCTAAAAAAAATTTAGTGAAATTTGAGGAGGGGAGAGTCAAAACTTCTACGTCAGGAGGCCTCACCAGAGCGACGAAGGGACTGAGGAGTAAAAAGAATCCTACTCTCTGATATATATATATATAATCCTAATACTCAAAACATTTTGTTCTGGACTCGACAACGTCAACGATTCGATCAAGCAGGGGGCTCCTAAGTCGGGGATGGCTCTGATTACCAACTTGTAACACCCACAATGCGGCTATATCTCGCACATGCCGGGACACGACTTAGAGGCTCAGCCGCATGGTAGGCTTGTCGCAAGAGGGGTAATCTTCACACATCCCATGTACTGAATAAGAAAGGGATAAAGAGATGGCTTAAAATCGCCACTTCACACAATACATAAATAATTCATACAACATCCAAAACACAAATAAAGGTCCGACTACGGAACCAAAATAAAAGAAGACAACCCCAATAGCTAAATCCCCGATCGTCCCACCTGGGCTCCACTACTGATCAACAGGAGAGGAAACAACACAACGAAAAAGATCTTCATCGAGCTCCCACTTGAGCTCGGTTGCGTCATCTGCACTGGTATCACCGGCACCTGCAACTGTATGGAAGTATATGTGAGTCACGAGGACTCAGCAATCTCACACCCGCGAGATCAAGACTATTTAAGCTTATGGGTAGGGTAAGGTAATGAGGTGGAGCTGCAGCAAGCACTAAGCATATATGGTGGCTAACATACGCAAATAAGAGCGAGAAGAGAAGCAACGCAATGGTCGAGAAACTAGAAGTGATCATGAAACTACTTACATTCAAGCATAATACAAGACTGTGTTCACTTCCTGGACTCCGCCGAGAAGAGACCATCACGGTTACACACGCAGTTGATGTATTTTAATTAAGTCAAGTGTCAAGTTCTCTACAACCGGACATTAACAAATTCCCATCTGCCACATAACCGCGGGCATGGATCTCAAAAGTTTATACCCTGTAGGGGTGTCCCAACTTAGCCCATCACAAGCTCTCACGGTCAACGAAGGATATTCCTTCTCCCAGGAAGACCCGATCAGTCTCGGAATCCTAGTTACAAGACATTTCAACAATGGTCAAACAAGACCAGCAAAGCCGCCCGATGTGTCGACAATCCCGATAGGAGTCGCACGTATCTCGTTCTCAGGACACACCGGATAGGTCAATCTACGAGTGAAACCGGCCCTCAAGTTGCCCCGAGGTGGCCCCGCAGGCTGCCCGGTTCGGACCAACACTTAGAGAAGCACTGTCCCGGGGGGCTTAAAATAAAGATGACCCTCGGGTTGGCCGACCAAGGGAAGGGTAATAGGTTGTTAGGTAAATGTAAAACCAAGGTTAGGCCTTGCTGGAGGAGTTTTATTCAAAGC
>NW_025232143.1:0-4707 GCF_018294505.1 Triticum aestivum | reverse complement strand
AGAGAGAGAGAGAGACAGACAGACAGAGAGAGAGAGATGAGAGGCACGGACCCGAGGAAGGGGAGAAAGGGAACCAGGGTGGCTCTCATCTACGATGGCGACGGTGGAGGTGCTCGGGAGTCGGGGATGCGGGAGCTGCTCCTGCTGCCGGCGGCAGGGACAAGGCAGAGGAGGCAGGGGACTCCAGGCTCCTGGTGGAGCTCGGCGGCGGCGGCAATCGCTGGTCAGCGCGAGGGGATAGCGAGGCACGAGGGGAGGCATCCGGGCATGCTAGTGGTTGTCGGATCTCCATCTGGCGGCCACAGATGGATAGGTGGAAGGCTGGATCGGGGCGAAGAGGTGGCATCCGGTTGGGTGGTGGAGGAAAACAAAAAGAAGGCTGGTGGATCCCAAGGAAAGAGATGGAAAAGGATGGCGGTGGCGAAGGGACAAGACTCCTAGATTTTAGGGTTAGGTTGATTTGGTAGGTGGTGGTCTTATATATAAAGCAAGTTGATTTGTGATAGGGGCATTTGGTCCCTCCAAGTTTAATCGGACGGTCCCGGATAAATAGGCTAGGGCGTCCAAACAAAGAACCAAAGACATTGTACGGATGTTTAGTGATGATCCGGACCCAATGGTCATGACTGAGCGGTTCAGGTCCGGGACAGCTTTCGGACGCGCGAGGGGTTTGACGAAAGGCCATGGAGATAAAGGGGGTTTGATGAAAGGCCGTGGAGATAAAGGGGGGTTTGATGAAAGGCCATGGAGATAAAGGGGGGTTTTTGGACCATGCGATCACCATCGGACGGCTCCGGACACGAGAAGGGGTAGGTGGGCTGCCGGTGGGGATAGTAGGTTGTGTAGAGAGGAGGTGGTCTACAAGGAAAGAGGAATGCAGCCCGGCGGCTGTTTCCGGAGACCGAAAATGTCTGACGATTTGACCGACTATATTGTCGCTATAGTTATCTGTTGGGGCATCAATCGAACTCTGAATGCGATGAAACTTGACAGGCGGTCTATCTACACTATAACAACACCACACGCCAACATTCATCCCATTCCGAGAACATTTTCTGGCCACTTATAAAATAATATTTCGGACGTGCCGCGGGCACGTGCAAGTGTGTCTGGGCTCAGAGCGGACAACGGAGAGAATTGGGAGAAAACCGGACTGATGCAATGCACATGATGACATGGCAAGATGCAACATGCAAGCGAAATACATGGCAACGACGGCACATAACTGGAAGACACCTGGCGCAACGGTCTCGGGGCATCACAACACTCCACCACTACAAGAGGATCTCGTCCCGAGATCTAGGATGGCACCAGGGAAAACGTAAGAGAAAAGAAAGAGGAGAGGTAAAACTAAGTTGCTTCTTTGACAAACGAGTGATACCAAAGAACCTTGAGAGGTTAAACCATTGAAAGAAGAATACAATGGAGATGAACGAGATTGTGAACACTCTGTTAGATAAGAGAAACATGGGACACGACGAGAACCAAGAAGTTGAGTGACAGATAGATATTGAAACCACTCCGGTTAAAACAAGATACAGAAGGAATACGATTTATATAATTTGGGCAGCACTCCGACTGAAAATGGAAGGAATTAGAATCATGAACTTGACAAGATGATAGGATAGTTGAAAAGAGGACACGGCACTCCGTTTTAATGGATAAGCACGAAAAGAACATGGTCCTCACAATCCGAGATGATGAGTGAAGAGAGCAACATCACAAAGCCTCTGAAAGAAAGAATAGAAGATAGATCATTGGAATAACAGAATGGAGTAGGAAATGCCAGCTTCTGCCACAATTGAGCTAGGAAAGCACCCTTCAAGAAGGTTAAAATGGAGTTGTTGGAAAAAACCAACAACGGAACAAATAAGCTTGTAGTGGGCTTATGGAAAACATCTCAACACTGAGGTGAAATTCTGGCGCTGACGGAAACAATAGATTGGATTGATATCAACAAGGAGACGAGAAACTTATTTCATCGGGAGGATAAATGAAGAACTTGGGTCATTTATGAGCACCATAAATAGCAAAATCCTTAGGGAAAGCTTTAGGTGAAATATAACCTAAGATAATTCCAATAAAGAGGTTGATTGGTTGAAAATATGTCTTGAGCGAAGAGAAAATGATGGATTTAGATATGTCACTCTTGAAATCTTATGAATCATGAATCACGAAGGGAAATTGTCCAGAGTGTCATAACACCACCTCAAAATATAAGATAGAAAGAATTACACTTACGAATGCAAGATGAAGAATGCTTGAACTCCTCAAAACAAAACATGTGTTGAACACCATGTTTATTTGAGAGTATAGCTTGGCGGATCTTAACTCTGAGAGAAAACTTGAAGAAAGAATAAAGAATGAAAGGAATCCTTAATGAGCCACCATGTTGATCCTCCATGAAGAACTCCGGTAAAAAAATGATGATAAAAAGAAAGAGAAGTTGAAAACACAAGTTGAAGCCTTGTAATGATTAGATGGAGCTTCGTGATGATATAACCGAGAAAACTTGGCACTCCGGAAAGAAAGATGAACAAATGAGATCAAGAATTTTGATGAACCTTCGGAATAAGGAATAAATCACTTGGATGAAACAAGAATAAGAATTACATTATGCTTATCCTTCATCGATTAAATTGATGACAAGCAACATATTTGGAATACTACTTATTCTCGTAGAAAGGATTAAGATAAATATAGCGCCAACTTGAGAAAGGTCTTCAACGATCCACCAGTAGGATTGAAGCAACGAATGAATTTATATGATAACAACAGAACAGGAATGTTGTACGAACCACCGTAAGAATTGAAAACGAACGAAGTAAAGGGATGAATCACCAGGAAGAATTAGAAAATGAACGAAGATACTTGTGGCAATTTAGATACAATAGAACAAAGATATCATGAACTGATTAGAGGATATTTGAGCGATGCACCGGTAAGATTTGGAGAATGAGATCTAAAAGCTGAGAATGAATAAACCCGAAATGATGGCCTTCGGAGAATTAGACTGAAAAGACTCCTGAATTGCTCCGGATGGGTGAAAAGAATTCTCACAATCGAAAACAATTATGAGAGGATGACATCAAGCTAGAACCATAAATCTTCAAGAGAACAGATAAGATTTGGAGGAAAAACTCTTCTTCGGTCATCAAATGTTGAGAAAGATGATGAGAACCACCATGATAATTGATGAGCCACTCCGTTACAATGAAGACTAGAAATGATGAACCAACGGTGACAAGAATTTGAAAGATCTAGGATAAAGACATTTGACTGATGATAACTCATTCTTACATCAAACTTTGAAATGAATTTGTAAATAACTCTGGAAAAATTAGAAGAGTCGGGTAAGATCCTAGGAAAAGACCTGTGGGTTAGGGCCCACTCAAGAAAAGCATCATTGAAATATTTAAAAGAGAGATTGCACTGGTTGAATTAAATGGCTTGAATGAGATAACAACCTCGAAATAGGTTGAACGGATCTTGAATGAAAAGACGAGCCTTCTGAGATATCTTCAGCACTCCAGAACAAATGAATACCGAGAAGTGAATGATTAAGAGATGCACCGACATGAGAAGGCATTTGAAACGAGAAAAGGATATGATCGAAAAATCTTGACTTGAATCCACCGGAGAAGAAAAAGAATGAAGAATGACGAACTTGAAACTCCGTTAATATCTTCCTGAGAATCACCGGATAAGAACATTAAAGGAAAGGAATGAAGAAAGTTCACATGAATAAAATGGATACTTGATTAAGATATATGAGTCCTTGAAGAAAAAGGGTGGGAGGGCAGGAAAAAAATACAACTTGGGATGGATGAAACAAACACAGATGAGAATACTTAGAGTTGAGCTTGCAGATGTTGAAAATGATCAGATCCACTTGAAGAGGAGCACACCGGTTGAGAAGAAATTGAAATGACAAACTCAATGATCAAGAAGGATTAGTATTCACATAGAAATATGAGAACACCGCTTAGGAAAGGTATGGAATCAACACTTGACTTCGGAGCAACTCGAATACCACAACTCAAAACAAAACAAAGGATTGGCTTGCAAAATAAGCCGGAAACAAACATATGATAGATCCCATATCATATCATGTGTCTGCTGGAAAGATATTCTAGGAGCTACTTGAATTCCCACTTATAAACTCCTGAAACTTTCTGGTTATGCAATCAGGTGTTGGGGATACAGGGGAAGCATAATATCTCACCCAAACTAACAATTCCTACATCCAGTTGTATCCATCCTTCAACAGATAACCAAGAAACCTTCAGAAATCATGTACCTCAACCTTCGAAAAGCATTTGTTATACGAGTTATGACAATACTCCCGAACTCCCACCCTAGTACCGGGTGGCGTCGAGGTTATCTCACCAACAACTGCATAAAAGAGATTTTTTATGTCGGCGAACTCAGGTATTCTAGAACTGCAACGATAAAATTGTGACGACAACACCTCAGAGTTCAACTCCCCGGGACACTGCCACAACCCCTAAATGTCAGGAGGCACCAAGAACAATCTTCTCATCACAAGACTATCGGAACGATTCCAACATACCCGCATTATCCTAAAAAAAATTTAGTGAAATTTGAGGAGGGGAGAGTCAAAACTTCTACGTCAGGAGGCCTCACCAGAGCGACGAAGGGACTGAGGAGTAAAAAGAATCCTACTCTCTGATATATATATATATA
>NW_025232142.1:0-10187 GCF_018294505.1 Triticum aestivum | reverse complement strand
GTTTATAATTATTGAAAATTTTGTTCTTTTTTATTTTTGTGCTCACATTTTAACTAAAGTTAGGGTTTAGGATAAATTTTAGCTATCCTCTTTAACAATATAGGTAATGCTCTGTCACTTGAGGACAGATCATGTCGTGCACCAGGTTATCCTCTTCCAAATTTATTAAAATTGTTGCCATGTTTTGAAACTCATGAATTTTTTTATCAGGAGCATTTTTTAATTGACGTACTTTTTTAATTCGTGAACATTTTTATATGTATGACATTTTTTGAATTAATAAAAAAAATCTAATTCACAATCCTTTTCGTTTTTGGGAACATTTTTTGAATTTGCCAATATTTTGCTCAAATTCACAAACATTTTTTCAGTATATGAACATTTTTCTTAAAATCGTAAGCATTTTTTTATTCCACGAATATTTTGTGGGTTTTAGAACTATTTTTTAAATGCAAAACCTTCTGAAGTTTGGAATTTTACAAAAATAGCAAAATATTTGAAAAAAAATGTAAAAACTAAAAAGTAAAAAGAAAACATAATGGTAATAACAGGGCACATCCCACCCAGCATCGGATGGCCCAAAAGGGGCGCGCGCGGGAAGGGGGGTGTGCCTTGCTCGATCACGAGCGCATAGCACGCAAAATAGATGTTCCGAAGAGAATAATAACAGGAAAAAAGACAATCACACGTCCGTTGCGTTTGTGACATTCTTCCTACACGACCCAAGCAGACGATTGTTTTTAACACAGTACAGACACAAGCGCTCATATACACGCGCATACACTCATTCTTATAAACGCAAACACGCACACCCTACCCTTATTCGCACCTTCGAAAGACTGAGCTGGCATATTATCCTGAAATTTACGAAGTCACCGTGGGCACCTCGTCGTCAACGGGAATGTCTCCTCCCACTGAATGTGCATCGCCGGCAGTCCCTCTTGTGTGAATAATTAATAAAGTGGCTGCATGCATCGTCCGGATGCAGAGGCCGGAGGTCCTCCTTTTCTAAAAAAACAATCCTTCGAATACATGTTTTTGGAATATTTCACTAAAATGAGCCACGCCCTGCAAGAAATGTGATCCTCCTACATCAGCCGTGACCTCAAACACTCAAGTATTTCTTTTATATCATTTGCTGCCACAAGCCTTCAGAATTCTCCTATTTCCATGACCACTTGCATAGTAAGCTATTGTTCATCACACTGAGAGTCAGAATCCCTAGTCCCCCAAAGTATGTATGCCAATTGACCAAGTGTTACTTCTCCTCATATTGCTTCTCTTGCCACATCATCCTAGCCCAAAACATGTTCGCGATTTAACTAGTATATAATTTATAATAGATCTAACAGAAATACTAATCGACAATTGGTAAAGATCTATCTGTAGTATTAACATGTAACTATACCATAGGTCTAGGGTTGACTCACATGAGTCACGCAACCACGTTTGATGCTAAGATTACCAGCGCATCATGGAGGGCGCACAGACGGTTCAAGTCTAATAGTCACTCTATCTTATCAGGCATGTCTAGTTATCCCATTCAAGGATTCTTTGTAATATATACCACTCAGACGTTTGCCTCAATAATTTTGCGCCGAAATAAAATTGGGCTTTGGAAAATGGGGTAGAATGTCGCTAAGGCATGCTCCCCAGTATTCCCACTCTAGGTTTTTTTACTGTCAAAGAGAGAGATAAACTTCATTCTAGCTTTTGATTTTTGAGACACACTTCAAGTTTTAATTTGTGTTGCTACTTTAGCTAGAGTAGTTTTGTACTAGAAGTAGGCGTGTGCTTTGTCGCGACATTTTCCCTTTAGCGCTCTTGTACCGCTTTTTGGTCAATGATAGGTTCTTTGAATTGATGTCTTTCACTCCGCCAATCGTTTCTGTGGCATGGTTTACTGAAATTAATAATGTGTGCAACTTGAGTTGAATAAAATAAAACAACCCATGCTCCCTAAGAATAAAACTCGATCTATCTTAAGGAGGTCATCAGGAAAGTAAAAGTTTACATTAATTTTGTAGGAATAACACTATTTGGAACATATGGATTTTGCCTTGGAAGGTCCTACGTTGATTTGATGATTCACCATAGTCTATAACCACCAGAAAGAGTGATATTCGTGAGCAATTTTTCTCAAGTGAGGTGCAAAATCAAGCATACTTACAGCAAACATTTGCAAATATGCGGGTTCATGGAAATGGTGACAAAAAGAAAACATGGCAGGGTTATGAGTGATGCATTTGAATTAAGCCATGGCATAAAAGATCTTAATGTCACTAACTACTTGTAATCATAATTTAAATGACTTCACTTGCGTGACTGATAATTGATACGTGCATTTTGCTTCACTATTTGTTGCTATAGATTGCTCAATTATATCCATGTTTTTATACGTTATGGCATAATTCATGTACCCTTTTTTCCTTTCATTTGCAAGATTAGAAGGAGGTATGCCGAAGAACTAACAGAAAGGATAAAGCCAAGGAAAAATGAAGGAAAAAAAATCCCAAAGCCAGAAAAAAATCACAATTCTGATTAGCTTCGACCTCACCCTATCCTTATCACTAGGCAAGGTAAAGTTACCCACACCAATGTCAACAAATTCCATTGAGAAGAAGCCTCACCCAAAATTTCATTATGAACTAAAGGGGATGTTCTTAGTGAAGGCTATATTGTAGAGCCTAAGAAAATGTCCAGCCATGTCTACCTCCATGCTAATCACCATCCTAGAAAAATGTGTTTACCCCAGCACCAACAATCCTTTGAATGCGTTTTTGGAATATTTCATTGACATGAGCCAGACCCTGAAGGAATGTGATCCTCACACGTCAGTTGTCACTTCATATAGCACCTTCTCACTCAGGTATTTATTTGAAATTACTTCCTACCATATGCCTTCAAAGTTCTCCAATATCCATACCACTTTCATAGTAAGATCTTGTTCATCACATCAAGATCCAGAATCCCCAGGCACTATCCTAGGTTTTCCATCATTGGTTTTAAGAAATCATGTTATCTTCACTCTTCTCTCAGTTGAAAACAATTTTGAACATTTCAACATCCAAATATACATGAAAGAATGATATGCAAGTGATATGCTTCTATTAACATCCTAATTTGGAAATTTGGGATGATACACGACTAGTATTTTTAGTGTTAGAAGTCGTCTCCGCCAATCACTTCTAATGTCCGCTTATGTACTAGTCCAATCCAATTGATGGAGTACTAAGGCTTGATCTAAATGGATGTGCTAATGGCGATGGCGATAACTATGGAGGCCTTTGATAGAGTGCCTACTATGCAATGGTAGAATTCACGAGCCTCAGTGGTTGGGACTGGAAATCCATTTCCAGTGCCTCCTCTCCTCCTTAAATAGATCTTCAATAATGCGTATTAGGCCTTGCGGCATTATACATAGTACAAGTGATCGCCATTTCTTATAGATCCTAATCTGGTGATGAAATACGTACCCAAGTGAGATTTGCATATCATGCAAAATACTCATTTGTAGACAACTTATAGGGATAATCCAAGAACATTCTTGGGAATATGAAGATTCAACTCTGGAAATGAAGGGTGTAGGATCCGCTTATCTAATCTTCCCAGTTGAACTGTTAATCATGCACGAGCAAGAAACATCCATAAGGGACAAAAGTTTATTCCTGAAATTTGAAGACGCCAGGGTTCACTTACAACTGGTATGGAAAGATCACCCACACACTTGTTTACTTGGAAATTTAATGTAGATAAAAATGATAGCAAGGCTAATGCCTAGCTTTCTTTCATCTAGAAAAAGCCTTAATTGGCACATTTAGTTTAGGAGACTAGTACTTTGTCCAATTAAGTCTAACTACTCTACCTTGCACAATAAATGAGAAGTTAAAATTAATCAAAGTGAGATGTCGTGAAATGATTTGGAAGATTGATCATCGTCCTTGATCTTCATCAAAGTGATGTGATCGGCCAAGCAGATGATTTTCTAACCCTGACTATCAATTCCCCTACTACCTCTTCGGTAACCCGACAGGAATTGCACAACCTATGGCCCTTCTGATGCAGAACAGAAAAAGAGACATGCATAAAAGAAGATCATCAATTTTGGAAAATAGATATAAGCTAGAAACTATTGAAAAACATTATGATCCTAGCTAAAAGATAAGGCTGCGTAGTATGATTTATTTTTTAAGTTTATGTAGACAAAGAAGAGAGACCAACACTCCCGGTCTCCACATTAGAAAGTGCGCAGGCGAGCTAATAGGTGGCCTGAAAAAAATACTTCTTCTTGAAGATTTGGAATTGGCAAGGGCAGATGCATCCGGGACAGCCAAGAGAAATTCCATTTGGCGACCGTTCAAATGTGCACTGCATTCTCGTACTGCCGTCGCCGTCGTCTGTCTCTTGACTGTCGTGCTCTGGAGCCAGAGCAGCAGTCCAGATCATACTAAGTTAAGGTCCTGAGGCCCTTCTCCGAACCCACACGCTGTCTGCAGCACTATGCCTACACACAACTGATGATGGACAGGTTACATACGACGGACAGAGAATCGCCTTGAGACTAATCTTGTGGGCGTTCTCAGCCACATGACCTGATACATGATTAACTTGCTTGTTTTTCAGACGTACGTACATGGTCCCGATGACAACGCGTGTGGGATCGCGCGGGTTTCGTTGCCTTGACTCTTCTCTTCTCTTCTCTTCTCGTACGCACATGCTGTTTGTCTGCAGCGCATGATGATGCGTACATAGACATGGAGGACAGGCCAGTGTTCGTGACTGTGATAATCACAGGCCACAGCAAGAAGACAAGCTAATTAAGGTTGGTTGTGAGTCCCAGTCTCAGAATTGCCCTGTCCAGTGGAGACATGTACTACTCCCTCCGGTCCAAAATAAAGGTCGTGGTTGTAGTTTAAATTTGATGAAGTATTTTTTATTGGTTTTGAAAGGGATTGATAATTTTCAGAAACTAGGATTTCATCCAGCTTTCCATGATAAAGAAACATCACCGATACAACCACGAATCCAAGTTTAACCAAGCAATCTCTATGTAAAAAGCTTAGTTATTTCTGGTGTTCATCGTACTGCCGTGATTGAAGATGAATAAATCAGAAGTTTTCCGCAAATAAAAAAACAAGTAATCTCTATCGCTATATGCACTAGTTAAAAAGAATGTAAGGTATCATGTTTTACTTTCCTTCTCACTACCCCTTCGTTCAACCATCCTCATATGATAATCAATCATCTTAATTTACTTATTTTCTGAACCAATTCCATTTTAATTTACTTGTCAAACTTCTCATTAAAATATAAGGCCTAGGTAAATCACGGTCACGATTTAATAAACATTTCTTTACACAATCACATTCATATGGGCAGTTAAGTCACAACCTAACAAACTAGAATATTTATATTCTGTTGCAACGCATGGGCATTGTCCTAGTGAAAATAAATAGGTCCGTTGGAACCGGGTGTTGGCTCTGTGCATCTTCTTTCTTTGCGAAAAGGCCAAAAAGTTAAGTAGCACATACCCTTATAAAAACACCCTTTCAGAATTTGAAAAAAACCATTCAAATCTTTGAGGGTACCGAAGTCTTACTCCTCTTGCATCCACTGCTAGCGCTCAGTGAGCAAAGCTCATTGCCGCCTCTAGGCCCCTGTCTCAGTGCAAATAATTTCATGATGTTTTTTTATGCGTGAGAAACCATGCAACTGCTAGGTGGTCCATGGGTCTGTTGTAATTTGTATTACCTCTGGTGTTCTTTGTAGTGCCAGGCACACTCGACTTACTTGCATGGTATCTCACGCATATAAAAACATCATGAAATTATTTACACAGTTGATCATCGTCCTTGATCTTCATCAAAGTGGTGTGATCAGCCAAGCAAGTGATTTTCCAACCTGACTATCAATTCCCCGGCTACCTCTTGGTACCCTGACACGCCATACAGCAAATTCGGTGCAAACAAAAGAGACAAACATAAAAGATCATAAATTTTGGCAAATTAGTATATGCTAGAAACTATTAGAGAACATTATGTTTATAAAAGATAAGGTTACATAGTACGATTTATTTTTGAAGAAAAATCGAAAAGACCCTCAGATCTATTAGCCACAGATCAAACAGTGAGACACCCGTAAAAAAAAGATAGATATTACAATTAAGTCCCTAGGGTGCCTCAGTCCTCCAATCTCCTAGATGGGCCGATGGTGCGCCGCCGCAGCCGCTCCGGTAGCCTACCCACTGCTAGATTCGGGTGAGCGTTGTAGTCTAACGCACACTGTCAAACATTTCGGAGATGAAGTCATAGTCGCCAGATTCGAAGTCCAAGAGTTGAGAGCCTCGAGGCTTACCAAGCCAACATAGAAGCACCAGAAGATGGCACACCGTCGCTGCTCCATAGGACGAAAACAAAAAGGCCAACCACCCAAAGCTTGCACAAACTCTCGAAGCTTCCAAGTGATGCTGCGTAAGCCACTGCCACGACGCGGATGAAGCTCGAGGACAATACGGCCAATCGTACTGCTACCGCCGTTATCTCCCACAGCAACAACATGACCAACATCCACTGGTCGTTCAGCGCTGAAGCCTTGAGCGCCATCGTTGAGGCGGAGCAAGGATTGGGAGGACATTATTTCCATATGCGTCGAAGACTGCTCCCCCGAACGCGGCACCGCCTGAGACGCAAGCCCACACCTTATTTCCACATCGTACGTCCAGATCCGGGGTCCCCCTCCCCCACCCTTCCGCCGCCGGAGCGCCTACGGAGGGGACTCTAATTAGAAAACATAAGAGCATCTCCGGTCGTTGGAGCCCCCAAGAACCCCACCGAACAAAAAAAGTTGGTGTCCTAGAAGCCAAATGCTTCATCCGGACGAAATAGAAATGCATGTGAAGGGCATCTTCCCAGCCACACCCCACCCCGACCAAAAGTTTGTGAGCAAAATGATTAAATGGGCCAAGAAAAAGGACATGCGGGGAGACACGATTCGCCGAAACTTCTGCAGGCGCCCCGAAGAGGCCACTAACGCGCTGGGTTTCGCCTGGATAAGGCGCCGCCCGAGCCTAAAAAAGTGTCCTAGGGGGTGGGTGGAGATGCTCTAAGAGAGATGAACAACTCCACGGCTCTACATTCAAAATGCACTGGCGAGCAAATAGGTGTCTTAGAAAAAAAACTTTATATTAACGATTCGAAATTGGCAAGTGCAGATGCATCCAGGACAGCCAAGAGAAATTCCATTTGTCGACCGTTCGAATGTGCACAGGCTCGTACTGTCATCACCGTCAGCTGTCTCTTCACTGTCGTGTTCGAGATCGCACGTTAAGGTCCGCAAGCCTTCTCTCCAGTCCAATCTACATCACTATTGCCTACACAACCAATGATGGACAAGTTACGTACGACGGACACCAAACCGCCTTGTGAGACTAATCTTGTGGACGTTCTCATCAACGAACGCAGAGCCACTTATTAACACGGTACATGATTAACTTGCTCGTTTTTTTCAGATGTACGTCACGTACTGGTGTCACACGTGCCAGCTGCTGCAGACGTGACCACCTCCGGCGTATAGTACGTAGGTAGGTACGTGCTCCCGATGACAATTCAACCCCGCGCGTTTCGCCCGTGCGATCGTGCAGCCTGTGGCTGCCTTGACTCCTCACTTCTCTTCTCGTACACACCGTGTCAGGGAGGACCGGCTAGTGTGAGTGATTGTGATAATCAAATGTCACAGCTAGAAGACAAGCTAAGGTTGGTTGTGAGTCCCAGTCTCGGAATTGCCCTGTCACCCTGGAGACATGTACAGTATTATATTCTATTTTGGTGTTAAAAGGAATAGGTATTTTTTAGAAACTAGGGTTTCGTTCGGCTTTCTTGGTAAAGCAACATCACCGATACAACCAATAATTAAGTATGAAAAAATAAATAAGCCTACTAGAACCGGGTGTTGACCGTGTGCATCTTTTTCCGAAAAGGCCACCTATATTAAGTAGCAGAAACCCTTACAAGAACACTCTATAAAATCGAGATTTACATCCAACCATTCAGGGTACCAAAGTCTTCTTCGTCATGCATCCACCGGCCACACGTGATGAACAAAGCTCGTTGCCGCAGCGGATCAAACTTGTTTAAACCAGGGAACATGTAAAAGCAATGACCAGGAGGTCATCGATATAGACCCGAAGACGTCGATCACTCTGACGTACATCTTAACCATGTAGAGACCTGGTGTGTATTCATTTTTGCGTATCTCCTAGATGCCATATTATGAGTTAATAAAGGCACCTTTTATGTAAAACTACTCCAGGATAGCAATGATGATATGTAATTTAACATAGGAGACCGTGTCAGTATCAAACACGAGTACTTTCTTTATCGGAACCGAAAGAGTATTGTGGAAATTAAATCTAGCAAAAGTGCATGACTAGCCATTCTCCACGCCTGCAGGCTATAAACAGGAATTAATAAATCCACCATCAACTATGTCAGCCAGCAAACTTCTATAATAGCATATTTCTCAAATCAACAAAAATTACATATTTCAAAAGTACATTTTGTGATACATATATGCATATGATTTATAAACATCGTATCTGCATATTTTTAAAGTTGATAAAAGTAATAAAGAGAAGTTGTAAAACAAATAAAACTCGAGCTTGGCTAGCTCAAAACTCGGTTGGAGTTATTCTTAAATAATGTACTCCCTCCGTTCCTAAATATAAGTCTTTTTAGAGATTTCAAATGAACTACCACATACGGATGTATATAGACATATTTTAGAATGTAGATTCACTCATTTTACTTCGTATGTAGTCACTTGTCGAAATCTCTAGAAAGACCTATATTTAGAAACGGAGGGAGTAGCTACTAGTCCCAGTCTAAGCCATCCCATTCTCCGGAGACATGTACTATTTGTATTTGGTGTTAACATGGCTACACAATTGGAACAATCACTTTTTTTAATTCCCTAGTTAGTAAAGCAATGAATATCATGCTACCTAAAAGAAAAATGAGCAGATTGGTACAATATAAACTTGGAAACGCTATCCCCACCTATTATAGTCTACATAAAACTGATCTTTTTTTCCTTTTGCAATACTAGATATAGAATTCATTGCATGGATGCAACTTGTACGATGTATGATATGATCTATGCCACAGGTAGATAGTCTATTCCATAAACACCTGTGGATAACGACGATTCTGTTCTTTAGACTAATTTGCAGTTTATGCCGAAAAGTGTAATTACTATAGCAACTTTGCCTGTGTAATTCAGCAATAAATTTTTCTTTCTGTCTTTGTTGTTGCACTGATGAAATGAAGCAAAATTATTGAAATGAAGAACCTGCAGCAATAAACGAAAAGCTGACAGTACAAACCAAACAACAAGAACTTACTCGTAGCATTATCAACAATAACCACTAGCCTGACAATACACTATCTTGCAAAATACAATTCATTAAACATATGAAAACTAGAAAATTACTTCCAAAATAAGAATTCTTGCATTGTTTTCAAGCACCAAGCCATCTCTTTTGGACAACATGTCACTACTAGGGAAAATCCTATTAGTAGCACGGGTTAAATAGCTAGTAGTAGCGCGGGTGCCCGCGCTACTACTACGGCGCTACAGCTAACTTGTAGTAGTAGCGCGGATGCGCCCGTGCTACTACTACGTCTGTTAGTAGTAGCGTGGGTGCCACCCGCGCCACTACTATTAATTTCAAAAACAAAAAAAATCTCGATCACGTGCGTGCTGTCAATGGCAGCAATGGTTCGATCCAGCGAAGACAGGGGTCGCCGGAGTTGCAGAAGGGCAGCGGCAGACCAGATCCAGCGCCGGCTGCTGTAGAGGGCCCGGATCCATGGCCGAGCAAGGTGGCGGCGTGGGGCTCCTCTTCGCAGCCAAGGCAGCGAGCTCCTGGTCGTCCAGGGCGACGACCTGCACGGGCAAGGACATGAGGGGGTGAGTCAAACCAGAGGGGGGAGAGAAAAAGAAACACGAGGGAGAGAAGAAGGAGATGGAGGTAGCAGCGGGGTTGGTCACCAATGGTGAGGTGCTCCGGCGTGGTGTCATGGAGATGATGCAGGGAAGACCGGCGAGCTCCGGGACGCCGGCGGCACGAGGCGGCGGCCTCTTTTGGCGCCATGGAGGAGGAGGCGCGCATGCGTATGAGGTCCATGTGA
>NW_025232141.1:0-10188 GCF_018294505.1 Triticum aestivum | reverse complement strand
GGGTGCTGCCAGGTTGCGACGAGCTGTTACCTCCGGTTCGACCCGCTGGGGCCGACGAAGAAGATGAGATGACCCTCAGCGCCTGCGTAAACTGGCCCCTGCTTTGGCCGAAGAGCCATATTCATTTGGGGGCGGGGGACACCACCCCACAGACAAGACCGCCAGTCGTGCCGGCGCAAAGCCATGGCAACAACGCCGCAACGCTACCGGACCTGCCGGACATCCCTATGGCACATGATCCGGACAACCCTAGGGCACAGGATCCGGACGATGACAACAACGACGACGGTACATTTACCAAAGTCGATAAGTACTTTGCCGAACATGGGTACGCTGATGAGTTCTGCGAGCCTCTTTCTCAAGAACCCAACCAAGACGACCACAATCTAGCTGGTACGGCGGAGAAATCCAATTGCAACAGGCGTCGTCTGGCGTTCAGTTCTCAGGAGATGCCTCCAGCTCCCGCCTTCACCGAGCCTCAGATAGCTAAGGTGCGAAATATTATCAGCCCCAACACACTCAAGAAGGCGGTCTGTGAGCAGAACTCGGTCCCATTACAGGAGATCAAGAAGAAGGGACGGAAACGAAAGACTAACAAGGGCGCCGGTGTGAGCCAGCCGGCACTGAGTTCGATCCATGCTCAGGACGGGCCACCTTCACGTAAGGATATCTCGAGGAGGGTGCATGTGGCGGGTAGGGCGATGCTACCGCCAAATATGCTGAATGCTGCAACCGGTGCTATACGGAGTCTGCACGACAGTGTTCTTTCTTTGGAGAAGCGGCATCTCAGAGAGAAGGATGTCGCATACCCAGTTTTCGTGGCCAAGGTGCCAGAGGGCAAGGGCTTTGTGGATGGCGACATTGGGGGTACGATCGTCCTGCGGTTTGATGACATCTTTGCTATGTTTAACCTTCATCCGCTGCACTACACCTTCTTTCGGCTGTTTTCGCTGAGTATGGAGATGCGGATCATTAGAGACAAGACCCCGGACATCGTGATAGTCGACCCCTTCTACATGCGTGCCAAGAACTTGAGCAGTGCTGGGGACCGCCAAGTTGCGAGTTCACACCTCGAAGGCGTCATTCTGGCAAACCCAGATAAGGATAACTTCCTTGTGGCTTACATTCCCGAGTAAGTCATCCCTTAACCGCCCCGTAACATATGATTTCTTAGATTTCGATCGTTCTTTTTTTTTTGTAACATTCCGTGTTCTGTGCAGTGACACACATTGCACACTCATCCTCTTAAGCCCGAAATATTCCATGGCCACGTATTTCGACCCGAACCATAACTCCAAGATAGACTACACAAATGTCAAGAAAGTTCTCGATGATGTTCTCCCCGGCTACGCCAAATCTGGAGGCACCTTCACCAGGGCGTTCCATAAGTACGGCAAGCACATGTTCTCACACAATATGAAGTTCTGCTGCGTCAAGCAGCCGCCTGGCGGTCAGAAGGATGCCTACTACACCCTCCATCACATGCGGGTGATCGTAAGGGACCATCATCAACTTCTGCTACCAGATAATCTCAAAGGTTGGGCCGTGAACTTGTTGGTAATCCAGGATGCGGACCTGAGACAAGAATTCTTTCGCATCCAGTCGAAGTTTGAGGACATCATCCATCAACATGTCCTTCATACCTAGGGGCAGTTATACCTTAGATATCAACCGTCCAACAATGAGATAGATGGTACGCTACAAATGCAGGGTGACAACGACCGCGATTTCTTGACCATCACGACAGACGGCGGCTTCATCCATGCTCCTGTCCGATGAGTCGAGTCGAAAGTAGTGATGTGTAGTTCTGAAACATTGATTGGCTCATGTTGTAATTAAACTTTAATGAATTCGTATGTCTCTTTGGTTTGGACAGTCGTTCAACTTAGATGTAATCAATGATATTTATTAGTAGGACCATGAATCGTGCAATTAATGTCTTGCTTTTCTCTTCCGATCCTTCTGTTGCATACTTACATATTGCTTATGTATTGTCTGTTGTTTGGCTTGTGCATAGAGATGCCGTCGTATGTCGTGTACAAGGGTAAGGTTCCCGGAGTCTACGACGACTGGGAGGAGTGTCGGAGACAGGTTCACCGTTTGAGCGGTAACAGTTACAAAGGGTACACCACTAGGGTGGAGGCCGAGTCTAGATATGCCCGCTATCTAGCGGGAGAGAGGAGGGAGCGTTGGAGGAACCGGATGAAGACCAGTTTGATCGCGATGATGCTCATCGTGATGACCACAACTCTCTTTTATGTGATGGTAGTTTAGATGATCGATATCGACTTGTAATGTGAAGACAAACTCGATACTCGCGGTCTTGAGACTTGTAATGTTTTATCTTTGTTCGGTCTTTTGAATTCGGAGACTAATATGATGAATTGTATTCAGAGACTAATCTTCTATTGTATTCGATGAATCTGATGTTGCTGTGTGCTGCTGTCTATATTCTGTCCAATAATATATTTTGTAACCTGTGCAAAAATCAAAAAAGCAAAAAAAAAACAAAATATTCATACTAATGGCGCATCACCACAAGGTGCGCCATTAGTATGACAAAAGGATACTAATGGCACATCAAGGCAGGCGGCGCCATTAGTATGACAAAGCACGTGGTTACATATGGGCCCCCGGGAGGCATACTAATGACGCACGGTGTTACATACTAATGGCGCACGGCCTGGTGCGCCATTAGTACACCAGATACTAATGGCGCACCAGAGGTGCGCCATTAGTAAAAAATACTAGTGGCGTGCTACTAATGGCGCACCGGTAGTGCGCCATTAGTAGGAAAAACCGGTGCGCCATTAGTAGGCCTTTTCCTAGTAGTGGGATTAGCCTATAGGCTACACATACTAGTAGCGATCTACGTAGAACCGCGCTACCGCTACTTACTTTGTAGCAGAGCGTGTACGATGCAATGCGCTACTGCTAAAGGAAATAAAATTAAATGGAAAGCAAATAGAAAAGTAAATGAAAAATGAAAGAAATAGAAAAAGGTGAAAGGAAAAAAAATAAAATGTGAAGAAAAATAAATGAAAAAGTAAAAAAAGAGAAAGGAATAGCAGTAGCCCGTATCGAGGAAAACTTTGTACCTATCTTAGCAGTAGCGCGTCTCCTGGAACGCGCTACTACTACTTTTGACTTAACCGCGCGGTCGTTCTTCCACACGGCCACTTGCCCCAAATCAAACTCCTCCCGCTGTCGTCGCCGCCATCGCCCATCGGCCGCCGCGCGCTCTCCTGTCGCTATCCGCACACCCTCGATGCCGCACCCGACCTCAGATTCGATGCCGCCCCCGACCCCGACCTCGACGCCGCCCCCGACCCTGACCTCGATGCCGCCCTCCGCCGCGCGCCCGAGCCCCGACCCCGACCTCAACGCCGCCTGCGCCTCTCTCACCGCAGGCATCCGAGGTGAGCAAGCCTGCTCCTCCCCCTCCCCTACCTCTGCCAAGATAGGGTTCTTCAAATTTTAGTTGTATCAAATTTGTTAGGGTTCATCTATGGGTGGAAATGAATTGGATACAGATGCGTCTGGGATGTTTTCTTAGATGATGTTTTCTTAGATGATGAATAAACACTAGTGTAATGCATAATAAAACGAGTAAAATTGGACCACTTATTTCACCTTTAAGTTGGATAATTGCAATATCCGCTACCACATTCCACCCCTAGGTTCATCAGATTAGATGGTAATTAGGGCAGTAGTTCCTAGGTACTAATTAGTTAGTAAGAACTAGGTACTAATTAGGTACTCATTTATTTTTATTTATAGTAAGTTTATTTTTAGTAAGAACTAGTTGAATTAATAGAACTAGTTAGTAAGAACTTGTTGTTATTTTTTTAGTTAAAGCAATTTTTCCTGCATCGACGTCGACGATGCCTATCCCGCATCCTCGTCGTCGAGTCAGCGGAGGACACCTGCGTCACCAGATGGGCCATGTCCAGGACTGGACTCCGCCGGGGTGGTACTGGGAGGCGCTACCTACTGGGGGGCGCAGGCTGGTGAGGAGCCAGCCTGTCATTGACCCGAACCTTCTTTGGTGGCGGTCGTGTGGGCTAGTGATGTTCCAGAGGCTCAAGGACACCGTGGAGGTGGTGCGTCACCGTGTCAGTTAGGAGGACGTGCACGTCCATCGCTACTTGTTTGCGTTGGAGCACACGTTCTCCAATACCTGGAGCTATGATCCTATGATGGTTCCTTCTTTGTGGGTGTCCACCGCCCGCGCCGATACCCGTCGTGCGCTAGGGTTTTAGTTGTATTAGTGATGTTATATGTATGATACTATTCGGGATGTATTAGTGATAATATTCGACGATGTACGGACGCATGAGATGATTTCCTTTTGCTTATTGAATGCATGCTAATTTGAGTCCTATAAGATATTTTGAAATGTATATTTTGTGTTGCTCAAATAGGATATGTGCTTGCCCAAGTGGCCGGTCATGTTTGCAGGTTACACCTCCGAGTGGCCTATGTTTTGCCGGAGTGTTGATTCATTTCCGTTCCGGCAAATTTCAGGCGCTCGATATATCCTATTTTAGCGAAGGTCATGTCGAATTTTTCCGTGAATTTTGGCATAACTTGTGCCAGAATATGTAGGAAATATCGAGTGCCCCGGATTTGTATGTTGAGTATCCTGGTAGTTGTCTTCGATCGATTTTCAATTAATGTTTCAACTATGAACATAGGAAATGTCTGACGATAAAAAGGATTTCGGTATTTGCAAATACTGCGAAGACGAGCGTGGCCTGTGCGATGGAATCTTCCTAGATGATAGGCGCTTCAGCATCAAGCTGGAGAGGACTTCAAAGTGGATACAGTAAGTCACAACGACAGGTCTTTTTTCGTAATTAAGCATGACATCTGCTTCATTTTCTTCAACTTATAATTTAATTCTTTTACTATTCTACTAGCGTATCCCCTGCCATGCAAGAGTTTTTGTATTGGATAAGATAGGTTTTAGTCATACTATGGAGGTAAAGAAAGTTTACTTGAAGACTGAGCATGGTTATATTTTCCACGCAAAATTATACAACGCAGACCACTACACCTATTTTGGATGCAAAACATGGCAAGTACTATGCAAGACTTATGCATTGAGCCTGATATGGTTATCACCTTTGATATTCGTCCCGAAGATGATATTGAAGGTAATACCGACATCTGGGTCGATGTGCAGATGCCTCCAGTTATACCATTATGTGAATTTCTCAACCATATTTATGTCTTTGATATTTTTTATTCAAAAATAGTTGACAACTAATTTCTATTGTCATCTTATTTCAGTTCAAGCAAACATGTCCAGCGCTTGGTAGGCAGGACTTACTACTGTCCCGGGGCTGAACTAAACTGCGAGGAGCTAAGTCATTATGTTTCATGGCTTGAGGATCTTGATACTGTCAAGACAAATTTTCCTCCTGCACTTAGAAATGTTAGTACTGAAAACGTGCGACCAATAGTGTTCATAATGAACTACAGTCACATCTATTTGGGAAAGATGGTAAGATTTTTACTATTTATCCTAAGTGCATCTTTTCCATACATTATTTTTCAAGCTAAACTTCATTGGTAAGTATGTTACTATACGATGTTCTTCAACAGGGACTCCTGATGAATGTTGTGCCTCATGGGATCGAGAGTACAGGTACCATGAGTATTGTTATCTTACAACCAAGATATCCTACAATGCAGTTTAGTGCATTCAGGATTTCTAAAAGCGATGAATGCTTAATAGTGAAAGACTGGACCAAATTTGTGATGGAGGAGCACAGAGAAGTACTAGGGGGCAGCAATCAGAAGCGTAGTGGACGATTAGGAGACAGGTTCATCTGCAGGCTCCAACTTGATGAAGGAGGAGAGCTACACATGTTTTATCTTATTTTACCTGAGAGAGAATAGCAGGACTGATTAGCTAGCTAGAAATGAGTTTGAAGATGATGATGTGCTACACTATGCCTATTATGATTAAATAGCTAGTGTTGGTGGTAATGACTATGATGATTATTATTAGCTAGTGTTAGTGGTGATTAGATAGCTACCGCATCTAGTGTTGGTGGTGATTAGCTAGCTAGAATGAGTTTGAAGATGATTATGTGCTACACTATGACTATGGTTATTAAATAAATACTGTTGGTGGTAATGACTATGATGGTGATTAAATAGCTTGTGTTGGCGGATTATATTCAAGTGGAGGCAACATGTGGTGCACATCGAAAGTACTACTAGTCCAAACTAGATCAAGTTTGGATTAGTAGTATACTTTTGACATGCATCACATATTGCCTCCACATGAACCTAATCTACCTTCATTTGACACGCTGTTATGGACATAATGATATAAACCTCATAATTGGTATTGTACCAAAATTTGTATAATGGCGTATAAATACACTAAAAATATAAGAAAAGAAAAAAGAATACTAGTAGCGATGGATAGTAAACACGCTGCAACTAGCTAGTTTAGCAACAACGCGGGAGAGAAGAAGCACTGCCGCTATGTGTCTTAGCAGTAGCACGTGTCACCGGCGCTACTGCTACGTAATAGCTGTAGCGCCTTGTTAGTAGCACGGGAGCACGCGCTACTAGTGGGCATTAAACCCGCGCTACTACTAGGGTTTTCCCTAGTAGTGATTTTCTTCTCTATAACCGACTTTGTGCAACCCTAGCCTCCTCCGGTGTCTATATAAACCGGAGGGTTTAGTCCGTAGGACAAGAACAATCATAATCATAGGCTAGCTTCTAGGGTTTAGCCTCTACGATCTCGTGGTAGATCAACTCTTGTAATACTCATATCATCAAGATCAATCAAGCAGGAAGTAGGGTATTACCTCCATAGAGAGGGCCCGAACCTGGGTAAACATTGTGTCCCCTGCCTCCTGTTACCATTAGCCTTAGACGCATAGTTCGGGACCCCCTACCCGAGCTCTTTCGGTTTTGACACCGACTAAGGCTAAGCTGGAGCAACTAGTTGTAGACTCGAACACTCCATTGTATGATGGTTGCAATCCTAAGGTGACCCACTTGAGTTTCACGCTCCAACTCCTGAAGACGAAGGCTAAAAACAAATGGACCGACACTGGCCTTGATGAGCATCTCAAGTACCTAAATGATGTTCTTCCCACGGGGAGTCTATGTCCTACTAGTGTTGACGAGGCTAAGAAGATCGTGTGCCCTCTTGATCTGCCGCACGTTAGATATCATGAATGCATCAACGATTGCATATTTTATTGGAAGGAGCACGCGGAAAAAACAAGCTATCCGGTGTGCAATGCTTCTCGATACAAGAAGGACTGGAAGAAATGTCCCCAGAAAGTTGTATGGTACTAACCGATCACTCCCCGTCTCCAGCGATATTTCATAGATCCCAAGGAAGCAAAGCTAATGCGCTGGCATGCGAAGAGGAAGAAGCCCAACGATGGAGATGATCCGAAGCTGAGACACGTCAAGTATGGAAGCCAGTGGAGAGCGTTGAACAGCTTCTATCAGTATTTCGAATGTGATGCAGGGAACACTGTGCTCAGCGCGTGTACTGATGGCATGAATCCATTTGGCAACCAGAACACCAACCATAGCACATGGCCCGTGTTTGTATTGATGTACAACAGCCCCCTGGTTGTGGATGAAGTCGAAGTACATTCACATGAGCATGATGATTCAAGGGCCAAAACAACCAGGAAATAATATTAATTTGTATCTGGGGCTACTTCAAGAGGAGTTAGACACGTTATGGGACACTAGCAAAGGCGATTATCTCTACATGAGAGCCGCGCCGATCACGATGGTGCATGACTATCTCGGTTACGGATATGTCACAGGCCAGGTGTGCCATGGATATTGCAGATGCACGCGGTGGATGGATGATGTGACGTCTCGGCAGCTGACATCAAGGAAAGATGGTGGGTTTGGGAAAATCGTGTACATGGGGCCTCGAAGATGGCTCGAACAGGACGACCCATGGAGAAACCATGGAGATCTATTCAATGGTCACGCTAAGCATCGAGGACCTCCACATAAGCGAAGCAGCACCGAAATTGATGAGTTGTTGAAAAACTGGAAGGAGTGCCCCACGCCGGGAAAGATGATGAAAAAGGCGCTGGAGCCGTTGCTGAAGGTATGGAAGACGAGGTCTGTGTTCAGGAACATGGAGTACTGGCACAAACTCGATACACCTCATTGCCTTGATCAAATGCATATCTATAAGAATGTCCTTGAGAGCTTGCTCGCGACACTGATGAACATGTCGGATAAGACAAAGGATGGGCCTAAGGCAAGAAAAGACTTCGAAGATTTCAATATAAGGGAACATCTGCACATGGCGCCATGTAAAAAGTCAGATGAGATAGAAACGGAGACATAGGCGTGGGAGAAGAAGGGCAAGAAAATAAAGAAAGATTATTATTGCCCCCCTTATTGCTTCACCTTTAGTGAGGCTGAGATCGTTCAATTTGTTAAGTGCCTTACCGGAGTCAAAGTTATTTCCGGTTACTGTGGCAAGATAAGCAGATATCTAGACACGAACAAGAAAAGGTTAAGCGGGATGAAGTCCCATGACTTTCATGAGATGATGACGCAGATACTACCTGTCGCCCTTAGAGGGATAATGGACAAGCACGTCCGTGACACGCTTATTGGTCTTTGCAACTTTTTCGACGTCATCTCCTGAAAGTCGATCAGTGTGAAGCAGCTCCGAAGGCTACATGAAGAGATTGTTGTGATACTGAATGAGCTTGAGATGTACTTCCCACCTGCGTTCTTTGACGTGATGGTGCATCTGTGTGTCCATATTGTGGATGACATAATGGACCCGGGGCCGTCATTCCTGCACAACATGATGCCATTTGAGAGGATGAATGGGATCATCAAAGGATTCATTTGTAACATGTCCTGTCCGGATGGAAGCATCGTCCAGGGCTATCTAACACAAGAGTGGATCTCTTTCTGCAATAATTTTCTATATGACGCAGACCAGCCGCCTGGTGTTAGTGTTGGTTTGCCCGTTAACAAGCACGATGGGAGGCTCGAAGGAGAAGGTCACTCCAACGGTCGCATGGAACTGCACGTGGCATACTCAGATCGATGTAATGACTTTGACAGAGCAAACTTGGTAGTGCTACAACACCTAGACGAGGTAGAGCCTTTCGTGGCACTACACAAATAAATTATCGCAAAGAAGTATTGTGACTGGGGGGTATGCAGGACAGACGCCAAAATTACTAGAGAGCACAACTCCAGTTTCCTGCATTGGTTCAAAGAGCATATTATTGCTAATCCCACGGAGGAGGGCTCTAAGGACGGATTGCTCATATACGCCTTAGCACATGGCCCCTCGCCCAAACTCGTAACCTATCAGGCATACGATATCAATGGATACACGTCCTACACTGAGGCCAAAGATATGGAAAGTGATGATGAGAACTCAGGGGTGACGATGGAATGCATGACCGGCAGCGACAACGACACAACTGAAAGAATTTACGAAAGGGTCAAGGAGATCTAGGAGCTTGACTACTCTGGACCGCACAACACGATGATGTTCCGTGTCAGATGGGCTAAGAATGTTGAAAGAGAAAACCGGAATTCACTACCATGACTATACCCGGCGCCAAGAGCGCTACAGTGAACGCTATCACAAAAAACGAGCCATGGGTACTGAGGGAGTCCTGGATTAGGGGGTCCTCGGACAGCCGGACTATATACTTTGGCCGGACTGTTGGACTATGAAGATACAAGATTGAAGACTTCGTCTCGTGTCTGGGTAGGACTCTCCTCTGCGTGGAAGGCAAGCTTGGCAAGCTGGATATGAAGATCTCCTTCTCTGTAACCGATTATGTGTAACCCTAGCCCCCTCCGATGTCTATATAAACCGAAGGCTTTAGTCCGTAGGACAACAACAATCATAATCATAGGCTAGCTTCTAGGGTTTAGCCTCTACGATCTCGTTGTAGATCAACTATTGCAATACTCATATCATCAAGATCAATGAAGCAGGAAGTAGGGTATTACCTCCATCGAGAGGGGCCGAACCTGGGTAAACATCGTGCCCCCGCCTCCTCTTACCATTAGCCTTAGACGCACAGTTCGGGACCCCCTACCCGAGATCCGCCGTTGTTGACACCGAAATTGGTGCTTTTATTGAGAGTTCCACTGTGTCGTCATGATAAGGCTTGATGGCTCCTTCAA
>NW_025232140.1:5040-10194 GCF_018294505.1 Triticum aestivum | reverse complement strand
GCCCCAGACTTAACTCACCTTAAACCCTCTCCTGCGTGGGCTGGCTAGGGTCCTGGCGCACTCTATATAAGCCACCCTCCTCCACAGGCAGAGGGGTTCGGCACCTTGTAATTCATACATTCATAATCCACTCGACCGCCTCCGGGCTCCGAGACGTAGGGCTGTTACTTCTTCCGAGAAGGGCCTGAACTCGTACATCCTTTGTGCTTACAACCTCTCCATAGCTAGGACCTTGCCTCTCCATACCTACCCCCACTCTACTGTCAGGCTTAGAACCACGACAGTTGGCGCCCACCGTGGGGCAGGTGTTTTAGCGATTTTGTGGAGAAGTTGCGATTCTTCCGAGTACTCTCATCATGGTGTCTGCTGGAGTTTTGGTCAAGGGTCAAGAGATCCGTCTCGGCACTCTCACCTTCATCGCCGACGACTCCGCATGGCTCCAGGAGGCTCCACTCGACGTAGACGCGCTCCCCGTCCGCGGTGCGACGCATTTTCACGCATGTGTCCGCGGCATTCTGCTGCGGCAACCGTCGACCCAGTATCGGTCGGCTCCTCCATCGTCCACCCTCCCGGTCTCCCGCCAGCGCAAGCGCTCAGGCCGGTCGAGGCTTCAGCGATGGGTGAGTCACGCGGTGGCTCGCCAATCGGCCACTACACAAGTTGCGGTAATCGAGCCCAACGAATCTCTCTACGGCTTGTTCGATCAGTCGACTGGCTCCGGAGAGACTGCATCCGAGTGCGGAAGCAGTGATCCAGCGGCGGAAATCTTGATGGTCGACGGGCCCCACAGTCCTCCTGGCTTCACCCGTGGTGGTGGAGCAGGTGACGGCGGCGACCCTGCACGAGACTACGAAGAGTACCAGCCCGAGCCACTCGACTCTCTGCAAAGAGAAGAGCTTCGCCGCAGGAACGAGGATCCCCTGCGTATTCCCATCGCAGGAGAAACCCCCGAGGCTCGTGCCTTGGAGGAGGCGCGTCTGGCCAATTTGGCCGAGCGCACTCGACTGGAGAACCTTCAGCGAGCACTCGACGAGCGCGCGCGGCAACGAGTTCCCGACACCAGTCGACGTCAACTCTTCCCGCCGACTCAGGTATATCGAACCCCAATTCAGAATTTAGCAGCTGCGACCCGTATAGCAGAGTCCATTCAGCCTTCGCAGTCGGAAGCTGGCAGAGGTTTGCTGCAAATCAGGGATCTGCTCCGGGCAGCAGGAGATCAGAATTCAGCCGTGTCTCAGTCGCGCAACAGAATTCACAGTCGATCTGTCACTGTGAATACGGTTCAGTCGGCTCACAGCCCCAGATCGCCTCCGCGGCGCGAAGGGCGTGAGAATCGGCGAGATCAATATGGCGACAGACTCGACCGAGATGATAGGCGTCGAGTGCCCTATTCCCCTCCGAGGGGTGGGTCTTACGCTCCTCGGCAGCCAGATGATAGGCGTCAGTACAGTACATGGCGTAGGGTTCCAGTTGACCCCAGAGAGCCAGGCTTCGACGCGCGATCCATTATCGTGCAAGGGTTGGTCGACCGGAACAGAGCCCATCGAGGCGCACTCGACAGAGATGTACCCACGAGCAGTCGAGTACATGTTTCTGGTCCTGAATGTTTCAGCAGAGCTATCAGAGCCGCAGTTATCCCCCCCAATTTCAGGTTGGCAACCGGAGTCAGCAAGTTCACTGGTGAGTCTAAGCCTGAAACTTGGCTTGAAGACTACCGAGTGGCAGTTCAGATCGGTGGTGGGAACGACGAGGTGGCCATGAAGCATTTGCCCCTCATGTTGGAAGGTTCTGCCAGGGCATGGTTGACTCAATTACCTCCTAGCAGCATTTACACTTGGGAAGATCTGTCCCGAGTGTTCGTCAGAACGTTTGAAGGGACTTGCAAGCGACCAGCGGGATTGACAGAGTTGCAAGTCTGCGTGCAGAAAACTAATGAGACTCTCAGAGAGTATATTCAGAGGTGGATCACTTTGCACCACACTGTGGAAAATGTCTCTGATCATCAGGCAGTATGCGCCTTCAAAGACGGCGTCAAGAACAGAGAACTGAGTTTGAAATTTGGTCGAACCGGTGACATGACCTTGAGTCGGATGATGGAGATTGCTACCAAGTACGCCAACGGTGAAGAAGAAGACCGACTCCGAAGCGGCAAGCACAAGCCGAGTCAGTCGGAAAAAGGAAACTCCAGTCGGAAACAGAAGCGGAAGGCTGAACCGGTAGCTCCTGGAGAGGCTCTGGCCGTGACTCAAGGAAAGTTTAAGGGGAAACCAAAAGGATCCTGGAACCCCAAGAAGGTAAAGGATAAAGAAGGGAACGACGTGATGGATATGCCGTGTCACATTCACACGAAGAAAGATGAAGAGGGGAATATCATTTACCCAAAGCACACCACTCGCCAATGTCGACTCCTGATCCAGCAGTTTCAGGGAAAACAGTCTAAGGACAAGGAGAAGGAGTCAGACAAGGCCGAAGACAAAGAGGACAGTGAGGGAGGATATCCGCATATCAACTCCACTCTGATGATCTTTGCAGATGTGGAAAGCAGAAGTCGACTGAAAGTGATTAACCGAGAGGTAAACATGGTTGCCCCAGCAAAGGCAAATTATCTGAAGTGGTCTCAAACACCCATCACATTTGACCAATCTGATCACCCGACTCATATTGCCACCCCCAGGAGGCAAGCTTTGGTGGTCGATCCAGTTGTCGAAGGCACTCGACTGACAAAGGCGCTGATGGATGGTGGAAGTGGGCTGAACTTATTGTATGCAGACACATTGAAAGGTATGGGCATTCCGATGTCCCGACTAAGCACTAGTAACATGAGCTTCCATGGAGTTATACCAGGGAAGAAGGCCGAGTCACTCGGCCAGATAGCTTTGGACGTAGTGTTTGGTGATTCGAAGCATTTTCGCAAAGAAAAGTTGACGTTTGAGGTCGTGGATTTTCAAAGTGCATATCATGCCATTTTGGGGAGACCAGCCTATGCACGTTTCATGGCTCGACCATGTTACGTGTACCTCAAATTGAAGATGCCCGGTCCCAAAGGTGTGATCACTGTCACCGGTGATAGGAAAAAGGCAGAGGAGTGCTTTCAGAAGGGCTCCAAGATTGCCGATTCCCAAGTGACAGCGGTCGAGTTCGAAGAATACAAGCAAAACGCAGATCCTAGTGACTTGCTGCGATCCAAGAAGCCCGCTACAGAGTCTGCATTCCAGTCGTCCGGTGAGACGAAGCCTGTTCACATTCACCCGACCGACCCCGAAGCAGCTCCGACCCGCATCTCCACAACACTCGACCCAAAATAGGAAGAAGCGCTCATCCAGTTCCTCCGTGAGAACTGGGACATTTTTGCATGGAAGCCCGCTGACATGCCAGGTGTTCCCAGGGGACTGGCTGAGCATCGCCTAAGAGTCGACTCGTCTGCAAAACCAGTCAAAGAGCATCTTCGGCGGTCCGCCGTCCAGAAGAGAAAGGCCATCGGTGAAGAAGTGGCTCGACTGTTGGCGGCAGGATTTATCCGAGAGATATACCACTCCGAGTGGCTCGCTAATGTCGTCATGGTTCCTAAGAAGGACAAGTCGCTCCGAATGTGCATTGATTTCAAGCACATCAACCGGGCCTGCCCGAAAGATCACTTTCCTCTCCCTCGCATAGATCAAATTGTTGACTCGATCGCGGGATGCGAGAGGTTGTCTTTTTTAGATGCTTACTCCGGGTACCACCAGATCCGTCTGTACGGGCCCGATGAGGTAAAAACAGCTTTCATCACTCCATTCGGGTGCTTCTGCTATATCACCATGCCATTCGGCCTCAAGAATGCCGGAGCCACATTTATGCGAATGATTCAGAAGTGTCTACTCACTCAAATCAGTCGGAATGTGGAAGCTTATATGGATGATATTGTTGTCAAGTCACGAAAAGGTTCCGACCTGCTCGCTGACCTCGCCGAAACATTTGCCAACCTCAGAAGGTATGATATCAAGCTCAATCCATCAAAGTGCACATTTGGAGTTCCTGGTGGCAAGTTACTCGGTTTTCTCGTTTCCGAACGGGGAATCGACGCTAACCCAGAGAAGATTGGCACTATTCTCCGAATGAAACGCCCTGTGCGAGTGCACGATGTCCAGAAGCTTACTGGATGCTTGGCCGCATTAAGTCGATTCATCTCACGGCTCGGTGAAAAGGCACTGCCTCTTTACCGACTGATGAAGAAGGCTGACAAGTTCGAGTGGACTCCAGAAGCTGATGCAGCGTTTGCCGAGCTAAAAGCTCTGCTCTCCACCCAGCCGGTGCTTGCTGCTCCAATCAGCAAAGAGCCTCTGTTGCTCTACATCGCAGCCACAGGACAAGTCGTCAGTACTGTGCTAACGGTCGAGCGGGAAGAAGAAGGAAAAGCTCTCAAAGTTCAGCGCCCAGTGTATTATTTGTCTGAAGTCTTGACTCTATCCAAGCAGAGATATCCTCATTATCAGAAGCTTGTGTATGGAATATACATGACCACAAAGAAGGTTGCTCATTATTTCTCTGACCATTCCATCACAGTCGTCAGCGACGCTCCACTATCAAAGATTCTGCACAACAGAGATGCAACTGGTCGAGTGGCCAAATGGGCGATTGAACTTCTTCCCCTTGATATCGAGTTTGAGGCAAAGAAAGACATTAAGTCCCAGGCGATAGCAGATTTCCTCGCCGAGTGGATTGAACAACAGCAGCCGACTGAAGTTCACTCAGAGCATTGGACCATGTTTTTTGATGGCTCTAAGATGTTGAATGGTTCCGGTGCTGGGGTTGTCCTGGTTTCCCCCAGAGGAGATAAGCTCAGATATGTGCTCCAGATTCACTTTGATTCCTCCAACAATGAGGCAGAATATGAGGCCCTCCTATATGGGTTGCGCATGGCCATTTCACTCGGCGTCCGTCGCCTAATGGTCTATGGCGACTCGGATTTAGTGGTCAATCAGGTGATGAAAGAGTGGGACGTGAGAAGCCCAGCCATGACTGGATACTGCAGTGCAGTGAGGAAGCTGGAAAAGAGGTTCGAGGGGTTGGAGCTCCATCATATACCCCGACTGAAAAATCAAGCAGCTGATGATCTAGCAAAGATAGGTTCCAAGAGAGAAGCCATTCCGAGTGGTGTGTTCTTGGAGCATATAC
>NW_025232140.1:0-3470 GCF_018294505.1 Triticum aestivum | reverse complement strand
CCAAGCACTCGCCTAAGTTATAAAAATCCTACCGAGTGGTAAGCCAGCCTTCCACTCAGAGGCTTAGCTGCAGCCTCGTGCTCGCCTAAGTTATAAAAATCCTACCGAGTGAAGAGCAACCCTCTCACTCGGGGGCTTAGCTGCAGTCCAAGCACTCGCCTAAGTTATAAAAATCCTACCGAGTGAAGAGCAATCCTCTCACTCGGAGGCTTAGCTGCAGCCTCGTGCTCGCCTAAGTTATAAAAATCCTACCGAGTGAAGAGCAACCCTCTCACTCGGAGGCTTAGCTGCAGTCCAAGCACTCGCCTAAGTTATAAAAATTCCACCGAGTGAAGAGCAACCCTCTCACTCGGGGGCTTGGCTGCAGCCATGTGCTCGCCTAAGTTGTAAAAATCCTACCGAGTGAAGAGCAACCCTCTCACTCGGAGGCTTAGCTGCAGTCCAAGCACTCGCCTAAGTTATAAAAATTCCACCGAGTGAAGAGCAACCCTCTCACTCGGGGGCTTGGCTGCAGCCATGTGCTCGCCTAAGTTATAAAAATCCTACCGAGTGGTAAGCCTGACTTCCACTCGGAGGCTTAGCTGCGGCCCAGTGCTCGCCTAAGTGGACCGCAGGATAAGTCGATTGCAATAAAGGCGCCTTGCTTTGAACCTGCAAAAGACATTTCGAGCCGAAGGCAATCGTATTAAAGCACCAAATTCAAGTTTGAATCGGCATCTAAAGGAACTGAAAGTGCTCAGGCGTCAAGCCTGTTAAGGTTTGTCGGTTACAATTCCACTCGGCATACCGAGGCAAATTTAAAGCGTCGAGCCAGAAGAAGTTTTTTACCCCTCCTGTGGAGGGCTGGAAGGTGCAACAAATTCATCAAGGTCAATCCCGTCGGCGATCCGAGTGGCAGCTGCAAGGAAAGTTTCCATAAAAGACCTGAAGTCGTGCTTCTTGGTATTGGCCACCCGAAGGGCCGCCAGCTTCTCTTCTCGCGCATCTTTGCAGTGGACTCGGGCCAGACACAGAGCGACATCTGCACCACACCGAGCCGAGGACTTCTTCCACTCCTGCACTCGACCAGGGATCGTGTTCAAGCGGGCCATCAGCGACTCAAGGTCATTCTGAAGTGTCTCCTCAGGCCAGAGCGTCGAGTCGATGCGAGATGTGGCGGCCTTCAGCCTTGCGAGATAGTCCACGACAGCTGCAACACGAGACTCCAGTCGGAAAACATCCATGGCAACTTCGTCGTTCACCGGAGAATTGACGGGGTCAAGGTTTGGCTCCAGTCGGCTGGTTTCTTCTTCAAAGTTTTGACAAAATTCTGCAAGGGTGATCACTAAGTCAAGGAGATAGTAGAATGGAAAAAGCCACAATTGGAAATATTTGCCAAACATGGAGGTCTACCTTCAAGCATAAGGAACAACTTCTTGGCAAGGCCACTCAGGAAGGCCTCCAGTTCAGTTTTCTTCTCAGTCAATTTGCTGACTTGGTCGGTCAGGGCAGCTTTGTCAGTTTTCAGTCGACTGACCTCCTTGTTGGCAATCCCAAGAGCAGCTTTCAGATTGGTATTGTCTTGTTCGAGCTTGGTGACTGAAGCTAACTTCTCGTCAGCAAGCTTGATCTTCTCAGCTAGCTCAAGGTCTTTCTTCTGCTGGGCCTCCCTTACCTTACCTGCAAGTTACAGCAAGATCAGATGCTGAAACAAGCAAGGGGAAAAGCAGTCGTCAGGGTCTCACCAAACATACCTTCGGTCTCCTCCTTTGCCTTTGTCAGCCTCTCCTGAACCAGCTTCAAGCTCAGCTCGACTTGAGTATGTTTTTGTTCCAGCTCTGAGTAGCGAGCCACAAGATCACAGGAGTTCTGTGAAGAACCAATCGACTAAATGTCAAATACAATTCACTTCCGAGTGAAAAAGGGATAAACACACGTTTCTAAGACTACAGCCAAATACAAGCATTCGACCGTAGTCTCGGGGACTACACCCAGTGGGTGCACTCAGCGTGCCCCCACTAATCCTGTTGAAGACAAAGTCGACCAGTCGACCTCAAAAAAAAAAGAGAGACGCATTCTCTAAGACTGTGATCAACTGCAAGCAGTCGACCACAGTCTCGGGGACTACACCCAGTGGGTGCACTCAGCGTGCCCCCACCGGTTTGTGAAATCCAGTCGACATAGTCGACTGAAAGAAAAATTGACATCATAAAGCCTAAGGCCGACTGCCAGCAGTCGACCTTAGCCTTGGGGACTACACCCAGTGGGTGCACTCAGCGTGCCCCCACCGGTTTGTGAAATCCAGTCGACCAGTCGACTGACGGAAAGATTGACATCATAAAGCCTAAGGCCGACTGCAAGCAGTCGACCTTAGCCTTGGGGACTACACCCAGCGGGTGCACTCAGCGTGCCCCCGCTAACACGGAGTTTATTCGACACACCCAGTGGGCGATTGCTGTAAATTCCGGAAAAGAAAAGTTTTTGGTAGCATATCCAACAGAACAAACAGCGGTCGACTGACCTGGACATTGCTTTGGAGGGCAGAGCTGGCGTCATAAGCTGCCTGGCTCGCGTCCCGGATGGTCTTCAGCTGCTCCATCATGAGTCCCGCCTGGCGTATTGCTTCCTTCGCTGCACCAGCTTGGTCCTCTGGGACGTGGTGAGTCGTGAAGAGGGAGGGCTGCTGAGCACTCGTCAGTGGATTTGCGAAGGACACCGTATGTCGAGTGGTGTTCTCTTCCTCCACAGTCAGAGTCTCAGGCGCCGTCACATCCTGAGGCACCTTACTGGCAGGCGTTTTCCGACTCTTCCTGCGTGCCAGTGGTTCTTCATCCTCGTCGTCGTCAGGAAGATTGATAACAGTGTTGGGTGGAGCTGCAGAGAAGAATCAGGATCAGAGGTCGCGAGTCAGTCGACTAAAAACGGTGTTAAGAATACAGTACCTGGGTTCGAAGTTGCCGCATCCTCCATCTCGTGGTCATCGGCCCGGGCCGAGGTCTCAGAAGTAGCAGCACTGCAACTCCAAAGGATCAGTCGACTAACTTAAGCGTCGACCAGAGATAAAGTTCACACAGAATAAGAAAATATGAGCAGCACAGTTACCCTGATATGGTGGGGATGGACACCTTCATCTTCGGCAAGAGCTTGATCGGCTTCGACGAGGCCGCCCTGGGCTGCTTCGGCGCCTTTTCAGTCGGCACCGGAGAGGTGGTCCGAGGGCGCTTGGTCGACTGAGTGGCGGTCGCAACCCCCTTACCACGTTCGGTCGAAGGATCGTGGACAAGCTTTGACCGCCTTTCTGAGCGCGGTGGTACGACCTCCTCCTCCTCTTCTTCTTCGTCCTCGACGTCGTCTTCATCACCGTCATCATCATCATCGTCGTCATCATCCTCTGCAACATCCGAGTCCCATTCCTCCTCTTCCTGGCTCTCGCCCCCGCTCGCCTCGCCCTCCTCAGTCGAAGCTTGTGCCCCATTGGGCATCGAGTACAG
>NW_025232139.1:8917-10195 GCF_018294505.1 Triticum aestivum | reverse complement strand
ACACGTAAGCGGACCTTGGGGTTCAATAACTATGAAAATCGCTTCGGGACCCCAAAACGGTAAGTAATAATCAAAGAAACGGACCAGAATTGGCCAAAACTACGAGTGTTGGTGACCGACACGTAAACGCACCCCAGGGTTCATTAATCGACGAAATCACTCCGGGACCCCAAAAGAGTGAGTAATAATCCATGAAAGGGGCCAGAATCAGCCAAAACTGCCAGTGTTGATGACCACACGTAAACGAACCCCATTGTTCATTAATCGTGGAAATCACTCCCAGACACCAAAGCAGTGAGTAATAGTCCATGAAACACGCCAAAATCGGCAAAAACTGCCAGTGTTGATGATCGACACTTAAGCGCACCTTCGGATTCAATAACTATGGAAATCGCTTCCGGACCCCAAAATGGTGAGTAATAATCCAAGAAACGGGCCAGAATTGGCCAAAACTGCGAGTGTTGATGACCGACACATAAACGCACCACAGTGTTCATTAATCGTGGAAATAACTCCGGGCCCCCAAAATAGTGAGTAATAGTCCATGAAACGGGCCAGAATCGGCAAAAATTGCCAGTGTTGATGACCGACATGTAAGTGCACCTTGGGGTTCAATAACTGTGGAAATTGCTTCGGGACCCAAAACAGTGAGTAATAGTCCATGAAACGACCAGAATCGGCCAAAACTGCGAGGGTTGATGACCGACACGTAAACGCACCCCAGGGTTCATTAATCGTGGAAATCACTCAGGAACCCCAAAACAGTGAGTAATAGTACATGAAACGGGCCAGAATCAGCCAAAACTGCCAGTGTTGATGACTGAAACATAAGTGCACCTTCGGGTTCAATAACTATGGAAATCGCTTCGGGACCCTAAAATGGTGAGTAATAATCTAAGAAACGGGCCAGAATTTTCCAAAACTGCGAGTGTTGATGACCGACACATAAACGAATCCCAGTGTTCATTAATCGTGGAAATCACTCCGGGACCCCAAAACAGTGAGTAATAGTCCATGAAATGGGCCAGAGTCGGCCAAAATTGCCAGTGTTGATGACCGACACGTAAGTGCACCTTGGGGTTCAATAACTATGGAAATCGCTCTGGGACCCCAAAACGGTGAGTAATAGTCCATGAAACGGGCCAGAATCGGCCAAAACTGCCAGTGTTGATGACCGACACATAAGCGCACCTTGAAGTTCAATAACTATGGAAATCGCTTCGGGACTCCAAAACGGTGAGTAATAATCAAAGAAACGGACCAGAATTGGCCAAAACT
>NW_025232139.1:1044-2149 GCF_018294505.1 Triticum aestivum | reverse complement strand
AATAATCAAAGAAACGGACCAGAATTGGCCAAAACTACGAGTGTTGATGACCGACACGTAAAGGCACCCAGGGTTCATTAATCGTGGAAATCACTCCGGAACCCCAAAACAGTGAGTAATAGTCCATGAAACGGGCCAAAATCGGCCAAACTGCCAGTGTTGATGACCGACACGTAAGCGCACCTTGTGGTTCAATAACTATGAAAATCGCTTAAGGACCCCAAAATGGTAAGTAATAATCAAAGAAACGGACCAGAATTGGCCAAAACTACGAGTGTTGATGACCGACACGTAAAGGCACCCAGGGTTCATTAATTGTGGAAATCACTCCGGAACCCCAAAACAGTGAGTAATAGTCCATGAAACGGGCCAAAATCGGCCAAAACTGCCAGTGTTGATGACCGACACGTAAGCGCACCTTGGGGTTCAATAACTATGAAAATCGCTTAAGTACCCCAAAATGGTAAGTAATAATCAAAGAAACGGACCAGAATTGGCCAAAACTACGAGTGTTGATGACCGACACGTAAACGCACCCCAGGGTTCATTAATCGTGGAAATCACTCCGGAACCCCAAAATAGTAAGTAATAGTCCATGAAATGGGCCAGAATAGGCCAAAACTGCCAGTGTTGATGACCGACACGTAAGCGGACCTTGGGGTTCAATAACTATGAAAATCAATTCGGGACCCCAAAACGGTAAGTAATAATCAAAGAAACGGACCAGAATTGGCCAAAACTACGAGTGTTGGTGACCGACACGTAAACGCACCCCAGGGTTCATTAATCGACGAAATCACTCCGGGACCCCAAAAGAGTGAGTAATAATCCATGAAAGGGGCCAGAATCAGCCAAAACTGCCAGTGTTGATGACCACACGTAAACGAACCCCAGTGTTCATTAATCGTGGAAATCACTCCCAGACACCAAAGCAGTGAGTAATAGTCCATGAAACACGCCAAAATCGGCAAAAACTGCCAGTGTTGCTGATCGACACTTAAGCGCACCTTCGGATTCAATAACTATGGAAATCGCTTCGGGACCCCAGAATGGTGAGTAATAATCCAAGAAACGGGCCAGAATTGGCCAAAACTGCGAGTGTTGA
>NW_025232139.1:0-1034 GCF_018294505.1 Triticum aestivum | reverse complement strand
CGACACGTAAACGCACCCCAGGGTTCATTAATCGTGGAAATCACTCCGGAACCCCAAAATAGTAAGTAATAGTCCATGAAATGGGCCAGAATAGGCCAAAACTGCCAGTGTTGATGACCGACACGTAAGCGGACCTTGGGGTTCAATAACTATGAAAATCACTTCGGGACCCCAAAACGGTAAGTAATAATCAAAGAAACGGACCAGAATTGGCCAAAACTACGAGTGTTGGTGACCGACACGTAAACGCACCCCAGGGTTCATTAATCGACGAAATCACTCCGGGACCCCAAAAGAGTGAGTAATAATCCATGAAAGGGGCCAGAATCAGCCAAAACTGCCAGTGTTGATGACCACACGTAAACGAACCCCAGTGTTCATTAATCGGGGAAATCACTCCCAGACACCAAAGCAGTGAGTAATAGTCCATGAAACACGCCAAAATCGGCAAAAACTGCCAGTGTTGATAATCGACACTTAAGCGCACCTTCGGATTCAATAACTATGGAAATCGCTTCGGGACCCCAAAATGGTGAGTAATAATCCAAGAAACGGGCCAGAATTGGCCAAAACTGCGAGTGTTGATGACCGACACATAAACGCACCACAGTGTTCATTAATCGTGGAAATCACTCCGGGACCCCAAAATAGTGAGTAATAGTCCATGAAACGGGCCAGAATCGGCAAAAATTGCCAGTGTTGATGACCGACATGTAAGTGCACCTTGGGGTTCAATAACTGTGGAAATTGCTTCGGGACCCAAAACAGTGAGTAATAGTCCATGAAACGACCAGAATCGGCCAAAACTGCGAGGGTTGATGACCGACACGTAAACGCACCCCAGGGTTCATTAATCGTGGAAATCACTCAGGAACCCCAAAACAGTGAGTAATAGTACATGAAACGGGCCAGAATCAGCCAAAACTGCCAGTGTTGATGACCGAAACATAAGTGCACCTTCGGGTTCAATAACTATGGAAATCGCTTCGGGACCCTAAAATGGTGAGTAATAATCCAAGAAACGGGCCAGAATT
>NW_025232138.1:0-10196 GCF_018294505.1 Triticum aestivum | reverse complement strand
AGCAGAGTCAACAGGGGCTGGTCCGGGTCAAACTGACCAGTGGGGTCCACTGGTCAGTGACACAACTAATTAACCAAGTTAATTAGCCTTAAGTTAATTCTAACTAAACTGTTTGTGGGGCCGGGGCCCACTGGTCAGCGACTAATCAGCTAACTAACCTAGGTTAATTAGTGTTAAACTAATACTAACTAAAATGTCAGGGGGGTGGCCCACACGTCAGTGACACACGGGGAAGGTCAAACCTGGGTCAACTCGCCGGAGTTGACCCGCGGCTCGTCGCCGGCGGAGCCAGAGACGGCGGAGGGGTGCGGTTTCCCTCCTCCGGCGACCAAATGGCCGGCGGAGGGCGTCTACGTGACGCAGGCACTCGTCCGCGTCGAGTAGTGGCAGCGGCTGGGCCTAAGATGGCCGGAGTCGTCACCGGCATCGACCGTGGCGGTCGCCGGAGCTCGGGCGAGCTCGGGGTCGACGCTACGATGGCCGGGGAGGCTCGTGCGAGGCACCTACATGCTCTAGGCAGCGCGGGGAGGAAGCTGAGCACGACAGCCGGGCCACTAGGTGGCCGGAGGCACGTCGACGGCGATCACAGGCGGCGGCGGGTTTCGGTCATCAAGGGGGCGACGGCTACGGCAATCAAACGAAGAGGGAAAGAGGGGGGGAAACGGTGGCGGAGCTCATAGGGGTTGCGACGGTGGCCTCGGGGAGCTCGGGGAGGCGTCGGAGGCGGCGAATCGACAGCGGTGGTCCTCGGTGGCCGAGGAGGGGGAAAACGTTGGGACGGCGCTTCGGGGCTTCTCCGGTCGCGTGAGCCGACGGGGAGGTCCAGGGAGGCACTGCGGAGCTCAGGAGCGCGTCGGGGAGGAGAAGGGGTGGCGGTGGCCGCGAGGAAGCTTGTCGGTGGCGGCGGCTCCGTTCGGTCCGGGCGAGAGAGAGGGAACAGAGGAGAGATGGGGACGAGGGAGTGAGCGGGAGGGTTCCAGGGGTCGAGGCGGCGCCGAGGAGAAGGCGCGAGGCGTCGTGGTGGCCTCAGGCGAAGCAGACGAGCAGGGTGGTGGCGTGGCGAGCTCGGGCGCGTGCGCCGAGTCCCTCCTCTGCCTACTGGCGCGAGGAGGAAGGCGACAGGGAGGAGGAGGTGGGCTGGGCCGCACAGTGCTGGACCAGCACAGGAGCTGGGCCGGCTCTGGTGGGCTGCACGGGTAAGGCCAGGTAGGCTTTCTGGTCTGTTTTATTTAATTTTGTTCTGTTTTTTTCTTTTATTTAATTCTTTTGCCACTGTTTTGAATTAAAAATAATTCAAACAATGCCAAAAACTCCTCTGAATATTTTATATTGCTAGATGGATTTTTCCAAAAGCTTATAAAATATTTCAGGGGTATTTGAAATTATATTCTAATTATATGAATATAATTCAAATTCAAATAGCTAATGAATTAAATCCAAAGTCCCAAAAATAATTCCTTAAAAATGTTCAATATTTTGGTTGGGACCAGAACCCTTACCAAAAATTATCAAACATTTAAGAAGAGCATTTTGGAGCAATGAATGAGATTTCTAGGGTTTTTGCCCCTCTTTTATTTAAGTTTTTGAGGCTTCCAAAATTCCTCAGTTCAAGTTTCAGAAATATAGACATGATGCACACATGGAAGCAATCACAGAACAGGCCAGAGCTAAGGATGTGACAACTCACCCCCACTAAACAAGAATCTCGTCTCGAGATTCAAGCGTAGGGTAAGATGAAGGGGAAACGCAAACTAGTATGATCTTCACGATCCAGGTTGCACTTCAAATGAACGTTGTTTCGATCACCATCTTTGTCTTGTCGTCTTGTTCTGAGAACTCCAATTGACATGACAATGAGAGGAAAGGGAAACTCTAGCAGGATCGATCTTCTAGAAGACCGAACAACTCACGGAATGAGACATAGATCCATCTCTCGTGTTGAGACACGAGATACACATCAAGAGGGGTGGAAAGAAACGGATGACGAAGGTTCACTAGGTGGACAACAATTTCACGCTTAAGAAGGTGGTAAACGATTGCCCACGTAGCGAGGAGTTGAGTTGCCATGATACCACGACGAAACATCCTGGAGGAGGGTGATTCGTAGATTATTGCCTTAAGTGGCAAAAAGAATTACCTTTGATTCAGAGATCATTGAGACTCTTTAAACCAGCTTAAGGCAAATCATAATTGATCATTTAGAGGGGTTCGGTAGAATGGCATACCCGAACTTGGATGATGTGGATTACCTTGTTGAAGACAACGTAATGGATGATTTTTGCTTATCACCGGAAATGGAAGAGACCCATGGTAGAATGGCACAATGGCGGTGCAAGCTGGGAACAAAATGCAAATGCTGGGAATGATTCTGGTAACTGGGGAAGAACCCAACACTAGAGAGTTAATTCACTGGTTGAAAAGGTCATAGCATTGCCGAGGAAACTGAGAGGAATCCCAGTTAGCGTCGATGATAACACCTAGCGCTTGAGCGTGCTCTCAAGAACTTGAGCATTTCCATAATCATCAAGGTTTTACCAACATCCGTGTCAAGGATCCTGGCAACACAACTTGCTACCATGATGAATGATGATGGATGATGCAGATGCAAAGGAAGATAACACTTTCTCAGATTTCACCTTAGCGAGGCCAAGGAAATAAAAATCTGGATGATCGACCGAGAGACATTTAGCACTCCGCTTCTAATGTTCTCCTTGATGTGCTAGTGTAACCCATTCATAGATACGGTTTGATATCTAGAACATCAAGTAAAAAGGTCGGACTTCGGGATCTCAAAATCCATAGGGGCAACTAGGGAGTAAATCCTACGAAATCCCTATGGGGAGGTGGCCAACTTCCTCAATCAAGATATTATAATAATAGGTCTTCCGGTTGGGTGTGTTGGCCACGACATCCACTTTACCGGTTATCGAGGGACCAATATTATAGTTCTTGGAAAATGTTCCAACCATCATATCTGCCTGAGATTCAGATCTGGTTGGTGTTAGGATATTCCAGACTCATCGAGTCTAGGAAAAAAATGAAAGTTTGCAACACAAATCGACGAGATGACGTTGCGAGATTCTCAGGAAATGAACTACGATAGCAAGCTCCAAAACATGAGCTGGTTCTGCTACAAACATGTGAACACGTTGTCCCAGACAAGCATGGCCACGTAGTAGTCTTATAATTAAACACTACCGAGTTCTGGTTGGGAACCATCACCGTGGATAACGAAGTCCTTGCATAAGTCATATGATTAGCCCTTATGAAGGAACTTCTTCTCCTTGAACAAATCAATCAGTGGCTTGGTGTGCTCGGGACACATATGGAATGAAGGTTGCAAGTCTCCAGACCACAGAATACTTCGCACGTTTGCATGACTGATTTGGGACGATTCCAAAGGAACAACATTGACTTTCTCGAGTCCACGACGGCAACTTGCATCAAATGCACATGTATAAGAGGAAGTCACTCCTTTCATCAAACAAATACTTCATGAGTTAGCATGAAGAATGCTTTCAAAAGTTTCCAACACTAGCTTAATGTTCAACAAAATCATGGAGGAGATAAGGATGTTGTCAATGGGCTCAACAACAATTCTTCCGGGTTTCCTTTTAAAAGGAATTCCATAGTTAAGTGAACAAGTGATAGCATTGGTCAGACCCAAAAGATATAATGGTGTATGCTCGAGGGATCAACCACGAGTAAGACAACATTACGAATATCGTTGGTTCTGGTCTGATTGGATGATAGCCCATACTCCAATCAAAGGTTAGATAAAAATGATAGGTCCAGCAACTGACCACAGGGACCAATCGATAAAGATATCATCTTTCGTCAACACATACTACACAAGAATATCCCTTTGGAACGAACTAAGTCAGGCAAGCTTTTATCTTCCAACTCTCCAAGTTGTTGTCTAGCTTAACCAACTAGCTCAGGGATATCTAACACCGATCTTGGAGAGAGGGTGGTTCACAAGAACCCAACTTGATCACAAGCTCAACATAACAGTCAGGGAACAACCTGGTAATACTTCCGAGAAGATATTTGGAAAATCACGAACCATCGATATGTCTCTAAGCTCGAGAACAATCTTGCTTTTGAGGGCAAGACGATATGATCAATGAAGCGAGGATTGACAAGATCCTAACTCATCAATCGAAGGGTGCACCGAAATAAGGACTAGGTAGCACGATCAGTCTTAGAAGGATGATTCAAAAACCAACACACTAAGAATGAAATTATTATCCTTTAACTACCAAGCAACGAGGTTGCTGGGAGTATTGATTTCACACATCACAATTCATTTGTCGGTATTCCGGTTGCATCAACACGAGAGCCGAGGAATGGCTAATGATGGTGAGAAGTATCACTGTACCAAGAGTTCATAGGATGGTGTGCAATTCCTATAACAATCTCGATATAGAATAAGGTAATACTCCAAGGTAGAACAGAACCAAAAGCTGGATTGCATCTGATCTGTGGAAGACAACTTCTTTGACCCGATCCTGGATATGGATGAGGTACTGGAGTTTGTTTCTCCTAGTCATTCCGCGATAGAATGGCTTGACGGACCACAAGAGTAATAGGCATCGATAAACGAATGCACGCATACTCTCGACTATCAATTGATAGACGAGGGTCAGAAGGCAACTAAAGAGAACATCTCAAAGGAACATATAATTTTCTGAGTTGTGGATGCATAGATTAGTATGTCGAACCAAGTTCAACATATTTCTTCCGGATAACCCATGCAGAGAGGTAGGACTGGCAGAGTCACAATGTAGAATCGAGAACCCACCGAGAGCACTCTGATTGTGATCTTTCGATCAGCGAGGAACATCTGCCATAAGCGGTTCATAGTATTTGGAAGAAAGGAATACCACGAACATCGAGGACTAATGCAAAGGTTACTAATAACCTAAAGAAACGAGCAAAACTATCAACATGAAGCAAGTAGGGTGAATCTCGGGTTCAAAACCCAGGGATAGAATACCTATTACTAAGTAGCATCACGGGATGCTATCGAGAATGATGGCCAGAATCATCACACTGGGAACACAAATCATGGCTAAATTACTAGATGATCCCCTAAGACACCTAGGGTCATAATAATATCTCCAACATATATGTCAAGGTAACGGAGTACCTCAACTCGCTGATTAGTGTGGTTAATCTGGCCCATGGGAATATTGAAACGGGAAGAAAGGATTTGCAAATGCATCAGACTACTTAGAAACCTGGGATGACTCGGACAGCATAACGGCTGTAAATGCTCAAAAAGATTTGAGACAATCACAAAAATGGTGGCATAGCCACTCAGAAGCACAATATCAAGGTTTCGAGATCATCAGTTAACATACAGAAGTAGTAGGAACTGAACTGAGACTTAAATCCAACAATCTTATAAGTCTACTGATTAGTAATACGTGATCCTGATAGAAAGATGAGAAGACCTAGTTCCTTAACCCCGTAGGAAAGATAAGATGACTCAGATCAGAAGGGCATGAGGTATAAGGAGTAAAAAGAGCCTTACGTTCCATCCCACAATCAATTCCCTTATATAACTAAAGAATTTCTAGACTCAACTTCGACCAGTTTGGCTTGGTAATCCTACAGGCAGTCAAGCTCTGATACCAACGCTGTCAGGACCCCGACTCCATGCCACATCGATCTAGCATGTAACACCTCATATCACTTTGCGGCCTCACGCACGGTATTCCCACGGGTGTCGCCTTACCTTTGCCCGGGACCGTTTGCGCCTTTTGGCACACGTATATGACAGTGTCGCTAGCATCCATATGATAAGGAGCCCGGGCTGACATGGCTAGTCGTAAACCCAAAGTGGCACAAACTTATAGGGACAGGCATCCATGACCCAGCATCGAACGTGTCGGTCATCAGCGAGTGAATCCAGGCTGTAGCACTGGGCTAGCAGGACTCCGGTGAACCGGGCTGTAGCGGGCTAACAGGACTCTGGTATTCATCGCGTGACATTTCCCCGAAGGGACAGACACAGGAATGAAGAAGGACACATGCCGGCCGGCCTAAGTGTTCCGGAGCAGTAGCAAGCTACCATGGCTCAGTGAAACACTAGGAGACATTTCCCGGTAAGAGAGGCTACTAAAGATAAACAACTAGATGGTCAGATCCCACACATACCAAGCATTTCAATAACATACACACAATATGCTCGATATGTGCAAATACAACATGGCATCACAACATGACTCTACGACTCAAGTAATTTATTCAATAGGCTCCGAGGAGCGCGATATTACAAACATGGGTCTCATGACCCAACAATCAGAGCATACAAATCAAAGCACACGCGGAAGCTATCATGTCTGAGTACAGACATCTATAAATGAAAAAGGCTGAGAAGCCTGACTATCTATCAGATCCTGCCGAGGGCACAAGATCGTAGCTGAGGTATCAAGCTAAACGTCGAAGTCCAAGCGGAACTACTAGTGAGACTGAAGTCTCTCTGCAAAACATAAAATAGGCAAACGTGAGTACAAATGTACCCAGCAAGACTTACATCAGAACTAACTACATATGCATCATTTTCAACAAGGGGATGGTGGGGTTTAACTGCAGCAAGCCAGCTTTGACTCGGTGGCTATCCTAAACTACGACTGCAAGCGACTCTTTTGAGGTGGCGCACACGAGTCCACATATTCACCATATCAATACACCACTATGGATCCGCTTCCGTCTCCCTACGAGAACGCCATCCATAGCACTCACGCTTATCTTGCGTATTTTAGAGTATCCACTTTCACTTGTCTATGAACTGATATAAGCAACCCAGAAGTCCTTTACCGCGGACACGGCTATTCGAATAGATGATGATAACCCTGCAGGGGTGTACTTCTTCATACATGTTTCCACCACTTAGCGTCTGCACACGACATGTGCTCGGCAGACTTCAAGCGAAAGCCGACGTGGGTGTAGACCACGACCTACCTAAACACTCAAGTCTCTAGTCCAGGTTTATCGCCTATTCGGGTTCCATCCATGAGGAGATCCGGCCGGAGTTTCGCTCACAGCCCCAAACGATGTGAACAGGATTCCGTGACACCAAACGGGCGCCCGGTTTACCCGGCCACGTGCCTACCGCATCACAGCCCACCCCTACGGTCAGCGCTGTCCACGGCCTCCAGCATACTACAAACACCAGAAACTACTTGCAACTCCTGGACAGAGGACAAGGGTGAATAAGAAGTCGAGCGGGGTCATATTTCAGGGCCCAATGTATGGTAGTAGCTGAATCATGGATCACAAACACAGAACTCAGTTCCTGAGGACGGCTACAATGAGACAACCCACCATGTACTCCTACATGGCCTCTCACCGCTACCTTTACCAAATCGTGTTCACACACTTAGCTCACGCACAGTAGGACATGTTCACACGCCTCTGATTCATCCCCGATGAATCAGACCTGACTCAACTCTAAGCAATAGCAGGCATGACAAACAAACATGAATGAGTAGGCACAACAGGGCTCAAACAACTCCTACTCATGCTAGTGGGTTTCATCTATTTACTGTGGAATGACAGGTCATGCAAAGGATAAAGGGGTTCAGCTATCGCAGCAAGTAACAGTTGAATCGTTGTTGTCCTAATGCAGTAATAGAGAGCAGGAGCGAGAGAGTGGGATTTTATCGGAATGAACAAGGGGGTTTTGCTTGCCTGGCACTTCTGAAGATAACATTGAGTCTTCATCAGTGTCAACGATCACATCATCGGTATCACGTCTATCGAGAGGGGACAAATACCGGCAACACAGAAGGGAACACAATCAATGCAATGCACAATATGATGCATGCTCATGACATGGCAATATGAATGTGTTTTGAGCTAATGCAACTAGCAACAGATTAAATGAAGTTGGTTTGAATATAATATTCAAATTCAAACTCCATATGTGATTATTCAAATGCCATTTAATTGATTTGTGCTAAACAGCAGCTATAAGTTGTTCTAACATGCATGAAAATGGTACAGATGGATTCCTTGAATTTTTCTGATAATTTTTCATATATAAATTATTTAATTTGGAGCTACGGTTGAATTTCTATGAATTTTAGAAGTTTTAGGCATTTTCTGGAATTTCCTGATTATTATAAAATAAACTAAATTCCAGAAAAGGAATATTGCGTCAGCATGACGTCATTCTGACCTCAGCAGAGTCAACAGGGGCTGGTCCGGGTCAAACTGACCAGTGGGGTCCACTGGTCAGTGACACAACTAATTAACCAAGTTAATTGGCCTTAAGTTAATTCTAACTAAACTGTTTGTGGGGCCGGGGCCCACTGGTCAGCGACTAATCAGCTAACTAACCTAGGTTAATTAGTGTTAAACTAATACTAACTAAAATGTCAGGGGGGGTGGCCCACACATCAGTGACACACGGGGAAGGTCAAACCTGGGTCAACTCGCCGGAGTTGACCCGCGGCTCGTCGCCGGCGGAGCCAGAGACGGCGGAGGGGTGCGGTTTCCCTCCTCCGGCGACCAAATGGCCGGCGGAGGGCGTCTACGTGACGCAGGCACTCGTCCGCGTCGAGTAGTGGCAGCGGCTGGGCCTAAGATGGCCGGAGTCGTCACCGGCATCGACCGTGGCGGTCGCCGGAGCTCGGGCGAGCTCGGGGTCGACGCTACGGTGGCCGGGGAGGCTCGTGCGAGGCACCTACGTGCTCTAGGCAGCGCGGGGAGGAAGCTGAGCACGACAGCCGGGCCACTAGGTGGCCGGAGGCACGTCGGCGGCGATCACAGGCGGCGGCGGGTTTCGGTCATCAAGGGGGCGACGGCTACGGCAATCAAACGAAGAGGGAAAGAGGGGGGGAAACGGTGGCGGAGCTCACAGGGGTTGCGACGATGGCCTCGGGGAGCTCGGGGAGGCGTCGGAGGCGGCGAATCGACAGCGGCGGTCCTCGGTGGCCGAGGAGGGGGAAAACGTCGGGACGGCGCTTCGGGGCTTCTCCGGTCGCGTGAGCCGACGGGGAGGTCGAGGGAGGCACTGCGGAGCTCAGGAGCGCGTCGGGGAGGAGAAGGGGTGGCGGTGGCCGCGAGGAAGCTTGTCGGTGGCGGCGGCTCCGTTCGGTCCGGGCGAGAGAGAGGGAACAGAGGAGAGATGGGGACGAGGGAGTGAGCGGGAGGGTTCCAGGGGTCGAGGCGGCGCCGAGGAGAAGGCGCGAGGCGTCGTGGTGGCCTCAGGCGAAGCAGACGAGCAGGGTGGTGGCATGGCGAGCTCGGGCGCGTGCGCCGAGTCCCTCCTCTGCCTACTGACGCGAGGAGGAAGGCGACAGGGAGGCGGAGGTGGGCTGGGCCGCACAGTGCTGGACCAGCACAGGAGCTGGGCCGGCTCTGGTGGGCTGCACGGGTAAGGCCAGGTAGGCTTTCTGCTCTATTTTATTTAATTCTGTTCTGTTTTTTTCTTTTATTTAATTCTTTTGCCACTGTTTTGAATTAAAAATAATTCAAACAATGCCAAAAACTCCTCTGAATATTTTATATTGCTAGATGGATTTTTCCAAAAGCTTATAAAATATTTCAGGGGTATTTGAAATTATATTCTAATTATATGAATATAATTCAAATTCAAATAGCTAATGAATTAAATCGAAAGTCCCAAAAATAATTCCTTAAAAATGTTCAATATTTTGGTTGGGACCAGAACCCTTACCAAAAATTATCAAACATTTAAGAAGAGCATTTTGGAGCAATGAATGAGATTTCTAGGGTTTTTGCCCCTCTTTTATTTAAGTTTTTGAGGCTTCCAAAATTCCTCAGTTCAAGTTTCAGAAATATAGACATGATGCACACATGGAAGCAATCACAGAACAGGCCAGAGCTAAGGATGTGACAATGGGTGTCGGGATGATTGGAGTTGAGACATGCATCCTCGGTGGTGTTCGGACACTTTATTCATGATCCGAAGAACAATCCGGACATCTCTTCGACCGTCACACCGAAGAATTGCTAAATAGTTCGCGGTCCTTTCGGGTTGAACTCCCACAGATGAAGAGATCGACGTTGGCATGGCAGGACCCGACGAACTAGCATAACTTGCATTACCTTGACAAGACTGACATCCCTCTTGAGGAGATCTCGGATGCGACTTTGCAATGTCAGCACATCATTAACTGGCCCCCAGTCCAGCCCCTTGTTGACCCATGATGCCAGTT
>NW_025232137.1:5401-10200 GCF_018294505.1 Triticum aestivum | reverse complement strand
AACGGAAGAGGGAAAATAAAACGGCAAGGGTGAAGTGGGGGAGAGGAAAATGAGAGGCAAATGGAAAATAATGTAATGCGAGGGAGATGAGTTTGTGATGGGTACTTGGTATGTCTTGACTTGAGCGAAGACCTCCCTGGCAACGGCGCCAGAAATCCTTCTTGTTACCTCTTGACCATGCTTTGGTTTTTCCCTTGAAGAGGACAGGGTGATGCAGCAAAGTAACATAAGTATTTCCCTTAGTTTTGAGAACCAAGGTATCAATCCAGTAGGAGGCTCCTCAGAAGTCCCACGCACCTACACAAACAAACAAGAACCTCGCAACCAACGTGATAAAGGTGTTGTCAATCCCTTCACGGTAACTTGCGAAAGTGAGATCTGATAGAGATAATAAGATAAGATAAATATTTTTGGTATCTTTATGATATAGATTGGAAAATAAAAGATGGAAATAAAAGTAGATGGGAAACTTATAAAATAAAAGATAGACCCGGGGGACATAGGTTTCACTAGTGGCTTCTCTCAAGAGAGCATAAGTATTACGGTGGGTGAACAAATTACTGTCGAGCAATTGATAGAAAAGCGCATAGTTATGAGATTATCTAGGCATGATCATGTATATAGGCATCACGTCCGTGACAAGTAGACCGAAACGATTCTGCATCTACTACCATTACTCCACACATCGACCGACTCCTGCCTGCATCTAGAGTATTAAGTTCATGAAGAACAGAGTAACGCATTAAGAAATATGACATGATATAGAGGGATAAACTCATGCAATATGATATAAACCCCATATTTTTATCCTCGATGGCAACAATACAATACGTGCCTTGCTGCCCCTGCTGTCACTGGGAAAGGACACCGCAAAATTGAACCCAAAGCCAAGCACTTCTCCCATTGCAAAAAAGATCAATCTAGTAGGCCAAACCAAACTAATAATTCGAAGAGACTTGCAAAGATAACAAATCATACATAAAAGAATTCAGAGAAGATTCAGTTATTTCTCATAGATAAACTTGATCGTAAACCCACAATTCATTGGATCTCGACAAACACACCGCAAAAAGAGTTACATCGAATAGATCTCCAAGAAGATCGAGGAGAACTTGGTATTGAGATTCAAAGAGAGAGAGAAGAAGCCATCTAGCTAATAACTATGGACCCGAAGGTCTATGGTAAACTACTCACAACTCATCGGAAAGGCCTTGGTGTTGATGTAGAGGCCCTCCGTTGTCGATTCCAGCTCCAGCGGAGCGCCGGATAAGGCTCCAAGATGGGATCTCGCGGATACAGAAGGTTGCGGCGGTGGAAATAGTTTTTCGTGGTGCTCCCCGATGGTTTCAAGGTACAAGCATATATATAGGAGGAAGAAGTAGGTCGGTTGACGCTCGAGGGGCCCACAAGGGTGGGGGCGCTGTCGGTGTCAAAACCGGCGGATCTCGTGTAGGGGGTCCCGAACTGTGCGTCTAAGGCTAATGGTAACAGGAGGTAGGGGACATGATTTTTTACCCAGGTTCAGGCCCTCTCGATGGAGGTAATACCCTACTTCCTGCTTGATTGATCTTGATGATATGAGTATTACAAGAGTTGATCTACCACGAGATCGTAGAGTCTAAACCCTAGGAGCTAGCCTATGATTCTGATAGTTCTTGTCCTACGGACTAAACCCTCCGGTTTATATAGACACTGGAGGGGGGCATGGGTTATACAGAGTCGGTTACAAAGAAGGAGATCTAACATCTGGGTCGCCAAGATTGTCTTCCACGCAAAGTAGAGTCCCATCTGGACACGGGACGAAGTCTTGAGTCTTGTATCTTCACGGTCTAGCAGTCCAGCCAAAGTATATAGTCCAGCTGTCCGGATACCCCCTTATCCAGGACTCCCTCAGTAGCCCCTGAACCAGGCTTCAATGAAGATGAGTCTGGCGCGTAGATTGTCTTCGGCATTGCAAGGCGGGTTCCATCTCCGAATACTCCAAAGTAGATTAAGGATCGTGTCCGGCTCTGCAAGATAATCTGCGCACACCACCGTAGAGAGCATAACACTTTACAAATCTAATATGTTGACAAATTTTCATGGTGTGCCCTTACGCCGTGGCCTGGCTCAATATGAACCAGTTTTTCTCGGCCTGCCATGACACGCACTGCAAGACAGTTTTATTGGCACGCCTCGTCGAAGCAGAGATCGTGTTCCCCTTATTCCGGGATTCCCATCAATATGGGCGCGGGCAACCCCACTACGCCTGTTGGTATGACTCCGTGTTTTTAGGCAAGTCCCAAGCGGTTACGCTGAGGACGCTTGATATTCACCCCCTTTATAGAGGGACCGAGGCCTATCCCTCTTTCCTACCACACTTGCGTCTTTCCGCATCTCGAGTTCCAACACCTGAAGCCCAAGCTTAGGCACTTCTGATCTTCAATCATGTCCGGATCCAACCTTCAAGGCCAGTGGATGGCCTCCTCTGTCACAGAGGAGGACATTGAGAAGCTTAGGGAGGTCAGATATCTGACCGTCGACATCAAGCACAGGCTTCCTGCTCCAGGGCAGGTCATCCCTACTCCCGAGCCCAACGAGAGCATCGTATTTGTTCCTCACTTCCTCCGTGGCTTAGGCTTCACCCTCGATACCTTTGTGAGAGGGCTCATGTTCTATTACGGGCTACATTTTCATGATCTAGCTCCGGACTCCATCCTTCACATCTCGTCGTTTATCGTCATGTGTGAAGCCTTCCTCCACATCACACCGCACTTCGGCTTATGGCTCAAGACCTTCAATGTGAAGCCGAGAGTGATCGAGGGGCGACACGCGGAGTGCAGAGGCGCTGCAATAAGCAGAAACGCCGATGCCCCATGGCCACAGGGCTTCTTCCCGGAGCTGTCTGATCCATGGCAGCGGAGGTGGTTCTACGTCACGGCTCCCAGAGGCACAAGGTGGGTGGATGACCCCGACTTCCGCTCGAGCCCTCCGCCTCAACTGGCATCGTGGGCCAACGTGGGGCTAGATTGGGGGCCTGCTAATGACGTACCGACATTGTAGAGCCGCATTCAGGAGCTTCTTGAGAGGGGCATCAGTCTTGTCAGCGTAATTCAGGTAATGCTAGCCCGACGGATCTTGCCATGCAAACGTCGGCCTCTCCGGATATGGGAGTTCAACCCGGAAGGTCCGCGAACTATTCAACACTTCTTCGGCATGAAGCTCGAAGGGATGTGTAGGCTATTCTTCGGACCACATGTAAAGTGTCCGGACACCACCGAGGATGCGGGCCTGAGCTGCAACCGCCCAGATACCCAAGTATGTAGCCTAGAAACCGAACACCTCGTTTAAACATCATTATTCTGAAAACCATCTGCGGCCAGGATTGGCTCAGCAAGGAGGAGAGAATCAGGTGTCCGGCACCACTTCCCGAAGGCTCACCTAGTCCTGCAATAGCTAGGATGCTTAGTCGTGCGCTAAGTCAAGTGCCCTCGGGGAAAGATGAAGGGAAGAACAGAGAAGCAGAGCTTCACACATTGCACACCCAAACCGGGGAAATAACTATTTCCATGAAGGAGGATAGTTGGGGAGGGGGATCTAAGGTCTCCTCCCCCCGCGGGAAGAAGAGGGCCACTTCCGAAGACTTGGAGACGGAGGTCCTAGACAAGGGAAGAAAGCTTCACCAGGAGGCCCTGCCCGGAGGGCATCCTCACCGCGTCCTTCCCGCGAACGGGCCAGCCCTTCGCCGAGCTGTAAGTTAATCGTAAATACAAAGCTACTGCTTCCTCCACTGAGAACAATAACCAGGATCCATTTTTTGTAGTCTGGCTAGTAGCTCTTCTCGACAGAGTTCGTCTTCGGGGGATCTTCTTCCGGAGATGATGGAGAGTGAAACCCCACCTACCTCTCCACCTCATGGGGCAGGCGACCCCGAGGTGTCGTCACGGAGGAGTCCAGATCCGCCAGGGCCAGAAGCTAATACTTCGGCCGCCCTAAGCCCGGAGCGTTCGGCTCCCACGAGGGGCAATAAGAAGGGTCCGGCACAGTCCGGCGACCGGCCGGACACGCTGACGGGCCTTCTGGAGCAAGCTGCTCTCTCAGAGGATCACCGTTCGTTAATGGGCACAGTGCTTGAGAAGATTTCATCCGCCACAAGCGGGTTGAATGAAGCTTTTACGAGCCTGCTCAAAGGCTTTGAGGTACATAATGAAATACATAATTTTTTGGTTGTACTGCACGCGCTAGGTGTGCTCCGTATAGATAGTAGCCCCTGAGACTCTGGTTGCCAGCCCTAGGCGGCTAACAGAGGATCACACTCATAAGTATTGATCGCACTGCATTCATGCGCAGGTGGCTAAGGGTCCGGCGGTAGACCGAACCGCTGAATTCGCCGAACTGAGGCGACAGATTGAAGTTGTGGACGCCGACATCACGCTTGTGAATGAGTGGCTTAACGAGTCACAGAGTATGTGCTCTGTTTTCCTTATTTGTTACAGGAAATATTAAGAGGAGCATAATGTTAATGTGATATTCTTCGGCTGTAGGCGGAGCTGCTGTCGTGGAGGCCCTGACGGCGGAGCTTGCCCTAGCCAAGGAACAAGCCCGGGCTAGCAATGCGGCTGCCCTAAAGGCGGCCGAAGATTTGAGAGCCGAACAGGCTGCTCATCGCCGAAGCGAAGATAAAATAGCCAAGATGGCTGTGGAGCTGAGAGACGCCGCCGGCCGGTATGAGCTCCTTGAAAAGGAGAATCAGGTGAAGTCGGCTGACCTAAAGAAGGCCCTTGATGCAGCCAAGGAGACGCGTTCCGAGATTAGGGATG
>NW_025232137.1:3906-4880 GCF_018294505.1 Triticum aestivum | reverse complement strand
GCGGGAGGAGCTTCGACAGGCCGGAGAGATCGCGGCTGGAAGCCCCTATTTGTTGCGAATGAAGTTCTTAGATCCAAAGTACGCTCCTCTGGATTGGCGCTGGAGCGCTGCGGATGCGTATGCGGATCTGGCAAAAAGTACGGCTGATACGACCAAGTTTTTCAAGGATCAAAAAGATAGTGAAGTAGAAAGGCTGTTCTGGTCGCAATTCAGTGCTCCAACGTGCCCGTTTCCGTTGAGTGAAAGGATGGCCGCTGTGGCCGAGCTCCATAGGTTGTCCAGTCTTGCAATGAGGTCTGTAATAGACCATCTATGGCCAAAGGGACCGAAGCCGGACAGTTATTTTGGTTTAGTGCAACAATTCCTTGGCGCCGTATCACGAATCAATGCCATGAAGAGGTCAGCATGCATAGAGGGTGTGCGGATGGCTTTTGCCCGTGTTAAAACATATTGGGCAGATACGGAGGCCACCTTCATTGCAACCCAGAATCCGGCGGGAAGCCAGGATCCAGCCGAGCACTATTTCGAGCAGGTAACAGAAGGTGCTCGCTTAATAGAGGCTCAGTGCTCGAAGATTGTCATGTTCGAGTGACAATCGTTCCGTTTTAAAAACAATTGTATTTTTAATTATAGAGGCTATGTTTATACTTTCGCCCGAAAGTGTTATTGTGCCTCCTATGCGGCCGTCTGATGTATATATAATCTGAAAGTTAGCAGTCGTTGGCTTCAGCCCCCACGCATACACTACAGGGGTGTTCGAAAAAATGTGCGTAATCACACTTGATACAACGTCTTGGTCCATTAAGGAGGTGATCGCATGTCGAACTAGGCAACCGGACTATAAAGCTTTAACACTTTCACTTAGCCATAGGAGTTTGACGGTGGGGCTACTATGTAGCCCTTGGTACCTTCGCGTGCATCGGGATACGAGCGCGTGTGTACATGACCGGGAAACGGCCCTTCATTAATGCGGA
>NW_025232137.1:0-2923 GCF_018294505.1 Triticum aestivum | reverse complement strand
GACGGTGGTGCGCCGGACTCGTCTAACCGTGTCCGTGCTCTTAACGACCGATCATGCATTCTGATAGGAGAGGCCGCTTAGTGTCCGGCTGCTAGAGCCGCCGCATACTCTTCTGCATGTAAGGAACGCTCTTTATTTCCACTAACGATGATGACGCCACGTGGACTGGGTATCTTGAGTTTAAGGTAGGCGTAGTGCGGTACTGCGTTGAAGCAAGCGAAGGCCGTTCTTCCAAGCAATGCATGGTAACCACTTCGGAGGGGAGCGATGGTGAAGAGTAATTCTTCGCTCCTGAAGTTGTCTGGAGAACCAAATGTCACCTCTAATACGAGGGAGCCCCTGCAGCGGGCCTTAACGCCTGGTATCACCCCTTTAAAGGTGGTGTTACTTTGGCTGATTCTGGATCGGTCTATCCCCATCTTGCGGACAGTGTCCTGATATATTAGATTGAGACCGCTGCCGCCGTCCATGAGGACACGAGTGAGATGGTATCCATCGATTATTGGGTCGAGCACCAAGGCAGCCGATCCTCCATGCCGGATACTAGTCGGGTGGTCCCTGTGATCAAAGGTGATCGGGCAGGCCGACTAGGAGTTGAGTTTGGGGGCGACGGGCTCTACGGCGTATGCGTCTCTGGGCACGCGTTGGCGCCTTCTCTTTGGTATGTGAGTCGCGTAGATCATGTTTACTGTTTTTACCTCTGGTGGGAATTTTTTCTGTCCCCCAGTGTTCGGCTGGCGAGGCTCTTCCTCATCTTCACTTGGTGTTTCCCTTCCCTTGTGTTCGGCATTTAACTTGCCGGCCTGCTTAAAGACCCAGCATTCTCTGTGAGTGTGGTTCGCAGGTTTTTCGGGGGTACCATGAATTTGGCACAATCTGTCCAGGACTTTGTTCAGGCCGGACGGTCCCTCTTTGCTGCCTTTAAATGGCTTCTTTTGTTGACCGAGTCGAGAGCCCCTGAATCCGGCGTTGACCTCCGTGTTGTCCGGACTTTCTTCCTTGTTTCGATGTTTGTTTTTATTGCGCCGTGGCTTCCCGTTGCCATCCCTAATTTCGGATGTGCCTGGGTCGCTGGTGCCTGATAATCCCCAAGTGCAGGGAATCATCGTAGCAATTTCCAAAGGTGGAAGTGATAAGTATGGAATGTCAAACCCACAAGGAGCTAAAGGTAAGTTCAATATTCTCTCAAGCCCTATCTGCCACTGATACGACTTTACATGAACCGAATGTTTGCTTCCAACTAGAAACGAGAAATAAAACTACATTGTGGGTATGAAGAGTATAACTTTGCATGATATCGGGAGAGCTAAAATATAAAAGTAGGTGTTGTTATCATAAAGTTAGAATATATTACTAAATAATATAAATAGCGAGTGTGGAATAATGGTGGATCGGTGTGCGGAATTGTCCTAGGCAATCGTTAACAAGATTGGTAATCACTATTGCAGTTTCATATGAGGGAGAGGCATAAGCTAACATACTTCCTCTACACGGATCATATGCACTTATGATTGGAACTCTAGCAAGCATCCGCAACTACTAAACAACATTAAGGTAAAACACAACCATAGCATTAAAGCATCAAGTCCTCTTTATTCCCATACGCAACAATCCCTCTTACTCGGGTTTGTGTTTCAGTCACTCACCAACCCACTATAAGAGAATCATGAACGTATTGCAACACCCTACAGTGGGAACCCCTCACGCTTGCGCGACACGGAGGGAACCAAAGTAAAACATACAACTCATACCAATCTAGATCATCAATCAACCCAAAGACAAAAGATATCTACTCAAAACATCATAAGATGGCATCACATCATTGGATCATAATATGTGGCATAAAGCACCATGTTCAAGTAGGGATTACAGCGGGGTGCGGGAGAGTGGACCGCGTAAAAGAGATGAGGATGGTGATGATGATGGTGATGTTGATAAAGGCGATCACCGCGGCGTTGATTCCCCTCCCGATGGCACTCCGGTGCCACCAAGAGAGACAAGGAGAGGTTCTCCCCCTTGTGCTTCCTCCTCCATGGCCTCCACCCTCTGGTCCTTGGCCTTCATGATGATGATGGCCCCTCCGGGACACTCCTCCATCGCCACCGGTGATGATGGCCCCCTCCGGCAGGGTGCCGGAGAGGGCCTAGATTGACTTCTCGTGGCTACAGAGGCTTGCGGCGGCGGAACTTCTGATCTAGGTTTCTTTTTGGAAGTTTGGGTATATATAGAAGAGTTTTGCGTTGATTTCACGTCAGTGGGGTCTCCGGGCTGTCCACGAGGTAGGGGGGCGCGCCCCCCACCCTCGTGGGCAGCCCGGGACTCTTCTGGCAAGCTTCTGATACTCCGTGGGCTTCTTCTGGTCCAAAAATGATCTCCGTCAAGTGGCACGTCAATTGGACTCCGTTTAGTTTTCGTTTTCTACGAAACTCTAAAACAAGGAGAAAACAGAAACTGGCACTGGGCTCTAGGTTAATAGGTTAGTCCCAAAAATCATATAAAATATCATATAAATGCATATAAAACATCCTAGAGGGATGGTATAATAGCATGAATACTTCATAAATTATAGATACGTTGGAGACGTATCAGTGCCTCTACGGGCTAACCAGCTGTCTTCACCCGCGCAGAAGCCGGCCATAAGGCTTGTTAAGGCTACCATTGTCCTCGGCTTTTCTTGGCCGAGGTGTCTGGCGAGCCACTCGTCTCGGATACTATGCTTGAAGGCCGCTAGGGCTTCGGCATCCGGACAATCGACAATTTGATTCTTCTTAATTATGAATCTATTCCAAAGCTTACCGGCTGACTCTCCGGGCTGTTGTATTATGTGACTTAGATCATCAGCGTCCGGAGGTCGAACATAGGTCCCTTGAAAATTGGCCCTGAAAGCGTCCTCAAGTTCTTCCCAACTTCCGATTGAATTTTC
>NW_025232136.1:0-10202 GCF_018294505.1 Triticum aestivum | reverse complement strand
CGGATAGTGAGAGATGCTTCAGCGAATTTAAGATATCCCCGAAGGGTGAGTGCTGAAAGGTGTCCGCAGCGGTGAATTCCATGATCGGCGCCCAATCGGATTTGACTGGCAGGGGCGCAGGAGGTTCGGAGTCCGGCAGAGAGTCCGGCACCTCGGAGTCATGAGCTTTATGCGGGACAAGGTAAGTGTTCGGCTCCATCGCCGTAGAAGTTGCAGCTCCCGAGGCGGTGTCCAGCCATCTGTCCTCGATCTGAGCGATCGGCTCCGGACTATGGGTCGGAGCGGATTCGTGTGCGGCCTCCAAGGTGCTGTCCGGCGGCAGAGTTAGGTCGTGCCCATCGTGACAGTGCGGCACGCTCGGCTGTGGCTCTGATCCATCGAAGATCAAGTCCCCGCGGATATCGGCCGTGAAGTTTAGGCTTCCAAACCTAACCTGACGGCCAGGGGCGTAGCTTTCGATCTGCTCCAGATGGCCAAGTGAGTTGGCCCGCAGTGCGAAGCCGCCGAATACGAAGATCTGTCCGGGGAAAAAAGTCTCACCCAGGACTGCGTCATTGTCGATTGAAGAGGCCATCAAGCCTATCGGTGACGACACAGAGGAACTCTCAATGAAAGCACCAATGTCGGTGTCAAAACCGGCGGATCTCGGGTAGGGGGTCCCGAACTGTGCGTCTAGGCTGATGGTAACAAGAGACAAGGGACACGATGTTTTACCCAGGTTCGGGCCCTCTTGATGAAGGTAAAACCCTACGTCCTGCTTGATTGATATTGATATTGTGGATGTTTACAAGAGTGGATCTACCACAAGATCAAGGAGGCTAAACCCTAGAAGCTAGCCTATGGTATGATTGTAATGGTTGTTGTTGTGTCCTACGGACTAGAGCCATCCGGTTTATATAGACACTAGAGAGGGCTAGGGTTACATAGAGTCGGTTACAATGGTAGGAGATCTACGTATCCGTATCGCCAAGCTTGCCTTCCACGCCAAGGAAAGTCCCATCCGAACACGGGACGAAGTCTTCAATCTTGTATCTTCATAGTCTTGGAGTCCGGTCGATGATGATAGTCTGGCCGATGATAGTTCGGCTGATGATGGTAGTCCGGCTATCCGGACACCCCCTAATCCAGGACTCCCTCATACCCCCTTGCCAAACTCATGGCAATGTACACAATAGGTCTGGTACATATCACATCATACTTTATAAATCCTATGACTGTGGCATGGTCGGGCTTTGAGTCTTACTCAACTTTACACCTTGTAATACATGCAAGAACTTCTTCTTTGACTGATTCATTTTGAACTCTTTCAAAACTTTATCAAGGTATGTGCTTTGTGAAAGTCCAATTAAGCGTCTTGATCTATCTCTATAGATCTTGATGCCCAATATGTAAGCAACTTCTCCGAGGTCTTTCATAGAAAAACTTTTATTCAGGTATCCCTTTATGCTATCCAGAAATTCTATATCATTTCCAATCAACAATATGTCATCCACATATAATATTAGAAATTCTACAGAGCTCCCACTCACTTCCTTGTAAATACAGGCTTCTCCAAAAGTTTGTATAAAACCATATGCTTTGATCACACTATCAAAGCGTTTATTCCAACTCCGAGAGGCTTGCACGAGTCCATAAATGGATCGCTCGAGCTTGCACACTTTGTTAGCACCCTTTGGATCGACAAAACCTTCTGGTTGCATCATATACAACTCTTCTTTAAGAAATATCCATTTAAGCAATGCAGTTTTGACATCCATTTGCCAGATTTCATAAAATATGGAAACTGCTAACATGATTCGGATGGATTTAAGCATCACTACAGTTGATAAAATCTCATTGTACTCAACACCTTAAACTTGTTGAAAAACTTTTTGCAACAAGTCGAGCTTTGTAGATAGTAACACCACTATCAGTGTTCGTCTTCCTCTTGAAGATCCATTTATTTAATATGGCTTGCCGATCATCGGGTAAGTCCACCAAAGTCTACACTTTGTTCTCATACATGGATCCCATCTCAGATTTCATGGCCTCTAGCCATTTCGCGGAATCTGGGCTCATCATCGCTTCCTCATAGTTTGTAGGTTCATCATGGTCTAGTAACATGACTTCTAGAATATGATTACCGTACTACTCTGGTGCGGATCGTACTCTGGTTGACCTACCAGGTTCGATAGTAACTTGATCTGAAGTTTCATGATCATCATCATTAGCTTCCTCACTAATTGGTGTAGGAATCACTGGAACTGATTTCAGTGATGAACTACTTTCCAATTCGGGAGAAGGTACAATTACCTCATCAAGCTCTACTTTCCTCCCACTCACTTCTTTCGAGAGAGACTCCTTCTCTAGAAAGGATCCATTCTTAGCAATGAATATCTTGCCTTCGGATCTGTGATAGAAGGTGAACCCAACAGTTTCCTTTGGGTATCCTATGAAGATGCACTTCTCCAATTTGGGTTCGAGCTTATCAGGTTGAAGCTTTTTCACATAAGCATCGTAGTCCCAAACTTTAAGAAACGACAACTTTGGTTTCTTGCCAAACCACAGTTCATAAGGTGTCGTCTCAACAGATTTCGATGGTGCCCTGTTTAACGTGAATGCAGCTGTCTCTAATGCATAACCCCAAAACAATAGTGGTAAATCAGTAAGAGACATCATAGATCGCACCATATCCAATAAAGTGTGGTTATGATGTTCGGACACACCATTAGGTTGTGGTGTTCCAGGTGGCGCGAGCTTTGAAACTATTCCACATTTTTTTAAATGAAGGCCAAACTCATAACTCAAATATTCTCCTCCATGATCAGATCGTAGGAACTTTATTTTCTTGTTATGATGATTCTCCACTTCACTCTGAAATTCTTTGAACTTTTCAAATGTTTCAGACTTGTGTTTCATTAAGTAGATATACCCATATCTGCTCAAATCATCTGTGAAGGTCAGAAAATAATGATACCCGCCACGAGCATCAACACTCATTGGACCGCATACATCGGTATGTATTATTTCCAATAAGTCACTAGCTTGTTCCATTGTTCCGGAGAACGGAGTTTTAGTCATCTTGCTCATAAGGCACGGTTCGCAAGCATCAAATGATTCATAATAAAGTGATTCCAAAAGTCCATCAGCATGGAGTTTCTTCATGCACTTTACATCGATATGACCCAAACGGCAGTGCCAAAAGTAAGTTGCACTATCATTATCAACTTTGCATCTTTTGGCATCAATGCTATGAATATGTGTATTACTATGATCGAGATTCAATAAACCATCAACATTGGGTGTATGACCATAGAAGGTTTTATTCATGTAAACAGAATAACAATTATTCTCTGTCTTAAATGAATAATCGTATTGCAATTAACATGGTATAATCATATTCATGCTCAACGCAAACACCAAATAACATTTATTTAGGTTCAACACTAATCCCGAAAGTATAGGGAGTGCTCGATGATGATCATATCAATCTTAGAACCACTTCCAACACACATCGTCACTTCATCCTCAACTAGTCTCTATTTATTCTGCAACTCCTATTTCGAGTTACTAATCTTAGTAACCGAACAAGTATCAAATACCCAGGGATTACTATGAGCACTAGTAAGGTACACATCAATAATATGTATATCAAATATACCTTTGTTCACTTTGCCATCCTTCTTATCCGCCAAATATTTGGGGCATTTCCGCTTCCAGTGACCATTTCCTTTGCAGTAGAAGCACTCAGTTTCAGGCTTTGGTCCAGCTTTGGGCTTCTTCACGGGAGTGACAACTTCCTTGCCATTCTACTTGAAGTCCCCTTTCTTTCCCTTTGCCCTTTTCTTGAAACCAGTGGTCTTGTCAATCATCAACACTTGATGCTCTTTCTTGATTTCTACATTCGTCGATTTCAGCATCACGAAGAGTTCGGGAATCATTTCCGTCATCCCTTGCATACTATAGTTCATCACAAAGTTCCAGTAACTTGGTGATGGTGACTAGAGAACTCTGTCAATCACTATCTTATCTGGAAGATTAACTCACACTTGATTCAAGCGATTGTAGTACCCAGACAATCTGAGCACATGCTCACTTCTTGAGCTATTCTCCTCCATCTTTTAGCTATAGAACTTGTTGGAGCCTTCATATCTCTTGACTCGGGTATTTGCTTGAAATATTAACTTCAACTCCTGGAACATCTCATATGGTCCATGACGTTCAAAACGTCTTTGAAGTCCCGATTCTAAGCCGTAAAGCATGGTGAGGCATATGCCCCCGTTGATACACTTGAATCCATTCACATCTTACTTGCTTATGCCAATCATCATGATATCACTCTATATCAAATGGACATTAAAAGTGCTTTTCTTAATGGTTAAATTGAGGAGGAGGTTTATGTTAAACTACCCCCCAGCTTTGTTAATCCCAAGAAACCCGATCATGTATACGAACTTCACAAAGCCCTTTATGGTCTTAAACTAGCTCCTAGAGCGTGGTATAAATGCTTGACTGAGTTCCTAATTGAAAAAGGCCTTGAGATTGGAAAAAATGATTCTACACTTTTTACTAAAAGGGTTAATGGTGAATTATTTGTGTGCCAAATTTATGTGGATGATATCATATTTGGTTCGACTAACCCTCATTTTAGTGAAAGTTTGGAAGGCTAATGTCGGAGAAGTTTGAGATGTCTATGATGAATGAACTCAAGTTCTTTCTTGGTTTGCAAATCAAGCAAACAAAGGAGGGTGCCTTTGTTTCTCAAACAAAGTATACCAAGGACTTATTCAAGAAGTTCAACATGCAAGAATGCAAAGGTATGAGTACACCCATGCCTACTAGTGGACATCTTGACTTGACAAAGGATGGCGAACCGGTTGACCAAAAGGTTTACCACTCTATGATTGGTTCATTGTTATATCTATGTGCTTCCCGTCCCAATATTATGCTAAGTGTGTGCATGTGTGCATGATATCAAGCGGCCCCCAAAGAATGTCATTCAAGGCTATGAAAAGGATAGTGAGATACTTAATTCACACACCAAACTTTGGCATTTGGTATCCTAAGAGGTCTTCTTTTGATCCTGTTAGCTACTCCGATTCGGACTATGCCGGTGACAAGGTTGATAGAAAGTCCACTTTGGGTACTTGTCAATTTCTTGGTAGATCTCTTGTGTCTTGGTACTGCAAGAAACAAAACTCGGTATCCTTATCCATCGCCGAAGCGGAATACATTGCTGCTGGTTCATGTTGTGCTCAATTACTTTGGAAGAACCAAACTCTTAAAGATTATGGGATACATGTGAAACATGTTCCATTGCTTTGTGAAAATGAGAGTGCTATTAATATTACTCATAATCCCGTGCAACATTCTCGAACTAAGCATACTGAAGTTCGTCATCATTTCATTCGAGATCATGTTGCTAAAGGAGACATCAATCTTAAGCATGTTCGTACCGATAAGCAATTGGCAGATATATTCACCAAACCACTTGATGAGAAAGTATTTTGCCGTTTGAGAGGTGAATTGAACATCATTGATGCCTCAAACTTGTAGTAGAAACTCCATTTAGATGCATGCAAGGCATGAGCCTTCATATGACTAATCCTTGATATTTCTCTTATGATGATGATCATATGTCTTGGATATACTTGTACTCTTGCATGCTACCTAACCCTTGTAGGTACTTGGATAAGCCCAACTCTATGAGATTGAAACTCAATCACATCCTAAGCAATCTCTACATCACCAAGTCTCTACAATATGGTGGATGAAGACAAGGAAGCATGAATCTTTTCAGTATATCCTTTGACAATTTCTATATATCAAATTTCATTTGGTATCAAACTTCATGATTGTCATTTTGGATACACAAGTGCTCATTCTTGCAAAACTAACCCATGTAGGAAGATGAACTCAAACTGCAAGCAATGCTCCAAACTCTTGATGGACTACATCAACATTGAGCATCCTACACAAGTTGACCTACACGATCAAGATCAACACCACCACCAAGCTATGTCATTCCATCTTAGAGAAGCTTTACCCCAAGACATGGGTCAAAGCAGCTCAACAAGATGTGAATACACCAAAATGCTTAAACGAAAAATGGCAACCCCATTTTGAGCTTAAACAATGAGTATGACCTATGATCAAGTGTCTTCACTTGACTCCTAAGTCAATATACTCTAACATAGGTGACTTTGTCGCCGACCAATTCTAGATGAAGTTCTCTAGTGTTTCTCTATGTTCTTGCGTTTGTCTCTTGCATGCTTGTTCCCCTTTCAAAAAAAACTTCATCTAGATTTCTTTTCTTTTCTCTGTTATTTTCTGCATTCCATGCATTTAATTCATTGCAAATCCTTTAATTAATTCCCTGCAAATATTTTTGAGATCCTAATTGCCTAGTGAGCTGAGATGACAAAAAATTTCTCTGTATTGAACTCGGCCTCACCGATCTTTTCTTATCGGCTAGACCGAAATAACTCGGTGTCACCAAAGAAAAGGATTCGGTGTTACCGTTTTCACTATTGAGGAAACATTTTGCCATTTGCATCATGCATATCTGATCAAGCTCCACTCGATGATTCTTATCATCTACCTGCATCACCACCTACATGCTACTTTGTCATGTGATTCAAAGACCAAACCTATTTGACTCCTTCTTAGAAATTGATATCAAAGGGGGAGAGAGAGATCACATCAAAGCTTAATCACATCAAAGGGGGAGAGAGACCCTATGGGAGATAAAGGCTTCTTAATCTTCCCAGATGCTTGGTATACAAAGACGAGAGAGGTCACATGTCTTTAAGAGGGGGAAGACATGTTAGTAGTAGATGTTTCTTTGTGTCTTTTGCTCTGTTTTTTTTTCTTTGCTCCAATTTCCTATTACCCTATCTTCTCCCATTATCCAATATAAGATTTAGGGGGAGCAAGACATCTAAGGGAATAAAATCTTTGGAGTTCATTGCATATCTTTATCCTTTGGGTACATGTCAATATCCAAATAGAGTACTAAGTACTCACTCACTACATGTCATCCCAGTCTTGGCACTCTTGTGGTTTCCTGTTCTTACTTTGTTTAGTAGATGTTCCTGTGTTATCTAACCCTATTTTCTCAGGTCCATCTCTTCCAAAGTTAGCTCGAGACCACAAGGTAAGTATATGCATCACACTCATGTGCATGATGATCTCTTGCTGATGTACATATTGTTTACAAGAAGGACTCATGAACATGAAGGTACATTTTCTGCATTTCACATCATTTGCTCTGATGTATATAGCCAAGACACATGTAACTCTTTGCGTGCTCTGACATGTTTATGCATTCACATACTTTTATAATCTATCCTCACATGATTACATACATGTAGGGGGAGCCAATGCATGTTACATGTTCTACCAAAGCTTTACATGTTATACTTCATATCTTTATCTAAAGCTTTGATGTATGTTGTCATCAATTACCAAAAAGGGGGAGATTGAAAGCACAAGTGTTCCCTGGGTGATTTAGGTAATTAATGTCAACATATCTCTTGTTGGACTAATACTTCTATCTAGTATGTTTCAGATGAGTTCAACAATGGAGTTGCAGGATAAGAGGATGTGGAACCCCTTCAAGATGCTAAGGACAAACATTCGCAAAAGCCCAAGACTCTACATATTCATTTTAGTGATCCAAGATCATATTGAGTCCATAGGAAAAGCAAATACTATTAAAAGGGGATGAGATATTGCTTAATGGCTTGCTTGCTCAAAGTGCTTAGTGATATGATCCAAAACCCTCAACCATTTTCTCATTTCCACATATGTCCTAAACCTAAAGTCAAACTCGGCCCCACCGATTTGATCTATCCGGCGCCACCGAGTTCACTTGACATAGCCACTGCCAGAAACCATAATCAGTTCGGTCTCATCGATTGGGATCTCGGTCTCACCGAGATGGGATTGCAAACTCTTTGTTTCCCTTTGTAACATTTTGGTCTAACCGAGATGAGCGATCGGTCCTACTGAGTTGGCAATGCAAACTCTCTGTTTACTTTTCGTAACATTTCGGTCTCACCGAAATGAGCGATCGGTCCCATCGAGTTTGCTTGACCAAGTCTATGTTTGCTTATTGCTGAAATCGGTCTCACCGAGTTCATGCAATCGGTCTCACCAAGATGAGGTTTTGCCCTAACCCTAGCACATCGGTCCCATCGAGTTGACCTTGGCGGTCCCACTGAAAACTCTAACATTCACATTTTAAACCAGATCAGTCTGACCGAGTTTCACTATTCGGTCCCATCGAGTTTGGTAAATTGTGTGTAATGGTTTGATTTTGTGTGGAGGCTATATATACCCCTCCACCCCCTTCTCCATTTGTGAGAGAGCCATCAGAACATGCATACACTTCCACTACTCATTTTCTAAGAGAGAACCACCTACTCAAGTGTTGAGGCCAAGACATTCCAATCCAACCACAAGAATCTTGATCTCTAGCCTTCCCCAAGTTGCTTTCCACTCAAATCATCTTTCCACCATATCCAAATTTGTGAGAGGGATTTGAGTGTTGGGGAAACTATCATTTGAAGCACAAGAGCAAGGAGTTCATCATCAACACACCTTCTATTACCTTTTGGAGAGTGGTGTCTCCTAGATTTGTTAGGTGTCACTTGGGAGCCTCTGCCAAGATTGTGGAGTTGAACCAAGGAGTTTGTAAGGGCAAAGAGATCGCCTACTTTGTGAAGATCTACCCAAGTCCTTCATAGGTGATGGCGATGGTGGGATAGACAAGGTTGCTTCTTCATGGACCCTTCATGGGTGGAGCCTTCCGTGGACTCGCGTAACCGTTACCCTTTATGGGTTGAAGTCTCCACCAACGTTGATGTACGATAGCACCACCTATCGGAACCACGCCAAAAATCTCCGTGTCTCCAATTGCGTTTGCACACTCCAATCCCATCCCTTTACTTTCTTAGGTGTCACTTGGAAGTTGCATGCTTTACTTTTCGCTGCTCATATACTCTCGCCATGCTTGCTTGAAATTTATTGTGAATGTTTGAAATTGTGCTAATTTCTAACCTCAACTTGAAAAACTTAAAAACTGCTACCTTTACTTGTTGGGGGATTAATCACCCCCCCTCTAGACACCTCTTCTCGATCCTTTCATAGTACCACTCGCTGCGGGCTAAGAATGGGGATAATGGTTGGATTTTTCCCCTCCTATAAAAGGGGGTCTTCTTCCCCATTGAGCCTTATCCTTTAACTTGTGTTCTTCCCCCATTGTTGACCTTCTTCGAGCTTGCTATCTCTCAATCCCTCCATTGATTCTTGCTAGTTTTGGGGGTGGGGGGGAGAGGAGATCTAGATCCACATTTCTACCAACCACTTTCTCCTCTGTGTGAGGGGAACCCCTTGGATCTAGATCTTGGAGTTCTTCGTGTTCTCTTCTTCGTTCTTCCTCTCATTTTCCTCCCTAGCATTTGTTGCTTTGGTGGGATTTGAGAGTGAGGGACTTGGGCACTCCATGTGCCCTTGCCATTGCATTAGTTGCATCGGTTTGAGTTCTCCACGATGATACGTGGAAGTTACAAGTTGAGAAGCTTATTACTCTTGGGTGCTTGGTACCCTTGAGCTTGTTCCTCTTGGGTGCTTGGATGCCCTAGACGGTTGGTGGTGTTCAGAGCTCAATCATTGTGGTGTAAAGCTCCGGGCAAGCATTGGGGTCTCTAATTAGGTTGTGGAAATTGCCCCGAGCAATTTGACGGGTACCGGTGACCGCCCCCAAGGGTTGCCAAAGTGTATGGGTTCGGTGACCACCCACAAGGGTTGCCATTTGTACGCGTTCGGTGACCGCCCTCAAGGGTCCCTTAGTGGAATCACAGCATCTTGCATTGTGGCGAGGGCGTGAAGAGATTATGGTGGCCCTAGTGGTTTTTTGGGGAGCATTGTGCCTTCACACCGCTCCAAACGGAGATCGCATTCGCAAGGGTGTGAACTTTGGGATACATCATCGTCTCCACGTGCCTCGGTTATCTCTTACACGAGCCCTTTACTTATGCACTTTACTTCTTGTTATATATCTTGCTATCAGTTAGTTGTTTATCTTGCTTAGCATAAGTTGTTGGTGCGCATAGGCGAGCCTAGTTATTGTAGGTTTTGTGCTTGACAAATTAACCGTTAGGTTTATTCCGCATTTGTTCAAGCCTAAACCGTAATTATTTTAAAGTGTCTATCCCCCC
>NW_025232135.1:9168-10204 GCF_018294505.1 Triticum aestivum | reverse complement strand
ACTCAACTCTCTCTCATAGGATTTGGATTTAGTGGAAAGAAGATTTGAGTGGAAAGCAACTTGGGAAGGCTAGAGATCAAGATTCATATGGTAGGAATGGAATATCTTGGTCTCAACACATGAGTAGGTGGTTCTCTCTCAGAACATATGAGTTGGAATGGTGTGTGTGTTCTGATGGCTCTCTCTTCGAATGAAGAGGAGGTGGAGGGGTATATATAGCCTCCACACAAAATCCAACCGTTACACACAGTTTTCCAATCTCGGTGGGACCGAATCAACAAACTCGGTCGGACCGAAAATGTAAACCTAGTGACCGTTAGAGATTTTCGGTGGGACTGACATGCAACTCGGTAGGACCGATATGGTTAGGGTTTGGGCATAACGTAATCTTGGTGAGACCGATTACACAAACTCGGTGAGACCGAATTTGGTAATTAGCTAACCAGAGAGTTGGTCAGGCAAACTCGGTGGGACCGATTTGCTCTTTCGGTGAGACCGAGTGGAACTCGGTGAGACCGAAAAGTTACAAAGGGGTAACACTGAGTTTACATTGCAATCTCGGTGGGACCGATTCGCTCTTTCGGTGAGACGAAAAGTTACGAAAGGGAAACAAAGAGTTTGCAATCCCATCTCGGTGAGACCGAGATCCTTATCGATAGAACCGAATTGCTAGGGTTTGGCAGTGGCTAATGACAAGTGAAACTCGGTGGCGCCGGATAGGAAGAATCGGTAGGACCGAGTTTGGCTTAGGGTTTAGGTCATATGTGGATATGGGAAAGTAGTTGAGGGTTTTGGAGCATATCACTAAGCACATGAAGCAAGAGGCTCATTAAGCAACACCTCATCCCTCCTTGATAGTATTGGCTTTTCCTATGGACTCAATGTGATCTTGGATCACTAAAATATAAAATGAAGAGTCTTGAGCTTTTGAGCTTGAGCCAATCCTTTGTCCTTAGCATTTTGAGGGTTCCACTTTCACATCCATGCCATGCCAATCATTGAGCTTTCCTGAAATAATCATCTTGGAATAGCATTA
>NW_025232135.1:0-918 GCF_018294505.1 Triticum aestivum | reverse complement strand
AGAGTTTGCAATCCCATCTCGGTGAGACCGAGATCCTTATCGGTAGAACCGAATTGCTAGGGTTTGGCAGTGGCTAATGACAAGTGAAACTCGGTGGCGCCGGATAGGAAGAATCGGTAGGACCGAGTTTGGCTTAGGGTTTAGGTCATATGTGGATATGGGAAAGTAGTTGAGGGTTTTGGAGCATATCACTAAGCACATGAAGCAAGAGGCTCATTAAGCAACACCTCATCCCTCCTTGATAGTATTGGCTTTTCCTATGGACTCAATGTGATCTTGGATCACTAAAATATAAAATGAAGAGTCTTGAGCTTTTGATCTTGAGCCAATCCTTTGTCCTTAGCATTTTGAGGGTTCCACTTTCACATCCATGCCATGCCAATCATTGAGCTTTCCTGAAATAATCATCTTGGAATAGCATTAGCTCAATGAGCTATATGTTGTTATGAATTACCAAAACCACCTAGGGATAGTTTCACTTTCAACCAAGCACTACTAGGAAAAGGGCTATAGCTAATATGGACATTAATGATGCACCATATATGTGGTGCGCCACTGCTATATAGCAGTGGTGCACCGGATACAGGTGCGCCATTAGTGTCCTCATTACTAATGGCGCACCACACACACGGTGCGCCATTACTAACAATTTTTCTCTCCAAAACTACTAATGGCGCACCAAGGCACAGTGCGCCATTACTAGTTTTAACTAGTAATGGCGCACCACACACTCCGTGCGCCACTACTAATAATTCTTTTTACTTTTTTTTTCAAAACTAGTAATGGCGCACCGGGGTAGAGTGCGCCATTACTAGTTCAAACTAGTAATGGCGCACCACAACCAAGGTGCGCCACTACTAACAATTATATATATATATATATTTGCAAAAATAATAATGGCGCACCATCTAATAATGC
>NW_025232134.1:0-10206 GCF_018294505.1 Triticum aestivum | reverse complement strand
TGTCACTCTAGCAACCCATCATCTACTTATTACTTCCCAATGCCTTCCTCTAGGCCCAAATAATGGTGAAGTGTCATGTAGTCAACGTTCACATAACACCACTAGAGGAAAGACAACATACATCTCATCAAAATATCGAACGAATACCAAATTCACATGACTACTAATAGCAAGACTTCTCCCATGTCCTCAGGAACAAACGTAACTACTCACAAAGCATATTCATGTTCATAATTAGAGGGGTATTAATATGCATTAAGGATCTGAACAAATGATCTTCCACCGAATAAACCAACTAGCATCAACTACAAGGAGTAATCAACACTACTAGCAACCCACATGTCCCAATCTGAGGTTTTGGGACAAAGATTGGGTACAAGATATGAACTAGGGTTTGAGAGGAGATGGTGCTGGTGAAGATGCTGATGGATATTGACCCCCTCCCAATGAGAGGATCGACGGTGATGACGATGGTGATGATTTCCCCCACCCGGAGGGATGTTTCACCGGCAGAACAGCTCCAGTGGAGCCCTAGTTTGATTCCGCCAAGGTTCCGCCTCGTGGCGACGGAGTTTCGTTCCGTAAGCTTGCTTATGATTTTTTTTCCAGGGTAAAAGACTTCATATAGCAGAAGATGGGCATTGGAGGGCTACCAGGGGGCCCACGAGGCAGAGGGGTGCGCCCAGGGGGTAGGGCGCGCCCCCACCCTCGTGGCCAGGGTGTGGGCCCCCTCTGGTATTTCTTCCGCTCAGTATTTTTTTATTAAATCCAAAAGTAACTTCCGTGGAGTTTCAGGACTTTCGGAGCTGTGCAGAATAGGTTTCTAATATTTGCTCCTTTCCAGCCCAGAATCCCAGCTGTCGGCATTCTCCCTCTTCATGTAAACCTTGTAAAATAAGAGAGAATAGCTATAAGTATTGTGACATAATGTGTAATAACAGCCCATAATGCAATAAATATTGATATAAAAGCATGATGCAAAATGGATGTATCAACTCCCCCAAGCTTAGACCTCGCTTGTCCTCAAGCGGAAGCCAATATCGAAAAATATGTCCACATGTTTAGAGATAGAGGTGTCGATAAAAATAAAATACGGACATGAGGGCATCATGATCATTCTTATAACAACAACATATATATATATATATATATATATTATCATATGATTTCTTATCCTCAAGTAACAATCTATCCACAATGTTAAGTATAAATCAGAAACTTCATTGAGAACTAACAAACCATGATCGCGGTCATTGAAGCAATTGCAATTTATCATAACATCAGAAAGAGTCAATATAAGAGCTTTTCAGCAAGTCCACATACTCAATTATCATTTAGTCTTTCACAATTGCTAACACTCACACAATACTTATGGTTATGGAGTTTTAATCGTACACAGAGAAAGATAGGGGCTTATTGTGTTACCTCCCAAGCTTTTACCTCAAGGGTAATGTCAACAATAATAGTTCATGCTAACTTACATCCAATTGGATATATATATCAGGACCTTTCCAACACGAAGTGCTTGCCAAAGGATAAAAATAAAAAGGAAAGGTGAAGATCACCATTACTCTTGCATAATGTAAAAGACAGAAGTAAAAGATAGGCCCTTCGTAGAGGGAGGCAGAGGTTGTCATGTGCTTTTATGGTTGGATGCACGAAATCTTAATGCAAAAGAACGTCACTTTATATTGCCACTTGTGATATGAACCTTTATTATGTAGTCTATTGCATTTATTGCTTCCATATCACAAGATCGTATAAAGCTTATTTTCTCCACACTAACAAGTCATACATATTTAGAGAGCAATTTTTATTGCATGCAACATGACAACTTACTTGAAGGATCTTACTCAATCCATAGGTAGATATGGTGGACTCTCATGGCAAAACTGGGTTTAAGGATATTTGGAAGCACAAGTAGTATCTCTACTTGGTGCTAGGAATTTGGCTAGCATGAGGGGGAAAGGCAAGCTCAACATGTTGGATGATCCATGACAATATACTTTAATTAAGATGTGAGAAAACATGACCCATTATGTTGTCTTCCTTGTCCAACATCAACTCTTTAGCATGTCATATTTTAATGAGTGCTCACAATCATAAAAGATGTCCAAGATAGTATATTTATATGTGAAAACCTCTCTTTCTTTATTACTTCCTATTAATTGCAACAATGACCAAAACTATGTTTGCCCACTCTCAACAACTTTTAATCATCATACTCTTTGTATGTGAAGTCATTACTCTCCATAAGATCAATATGGTCTCTTTTATTTCTTTTTATTCTTTCTTTTATTTTTATTCCCTCAAGATCATAACAAGATAGCAAAGCCCTTGACTCAACACTAATCTTTATTATATATAGCTCACTGACTCGATTACATAGAGGGATCATAAAGCAAAACTCAAAAGTAATTCATACCAAAACTTTATTATACTAGATCAAGATATTACTAAAAGGATCAAACTAAGAAAAATTGTAAAGATAGGAGTATGATGGTGATACGATACCGGGGGCACCTTCCCCAAGCTTGGCAGTTGCCAAGGGGAGTGCCCATATCCATGTGATTAGTTATCCTTTGCTGATGAAGAGGGTGGTGATGATGATGATGGATAGTCGCACATCGAGCGTAAAAGCTCCTCCAGTTTGCGGATAATGCCCTTGAGTGCAACGATATGATCCTTCAACAAAATATTTTCACCTGTGAGATACTTGTTTTGTATGCGAGCTAACTCAATCATCTTGAAAGCCTCAATCTCAGTTGGGGTAAAGAGGTTAGGAAGAGATTGAATGTCTTCTTCTTCTCCTGCCGGAGCTTCTTCCTCCATGGCTTTCTTGATCTCATCCTCCTTGTTGATCTCCCCGGGTTCTTCTCTCTTCAGCTATATCTTCAAAAGCTAAGCATCCTTGTCTTCATTGTTGGAGGAGGGTGACGTCATGATGTCTGGCCTTGACAAATCTGACAGAAAACAACTCGAAACATAGATAGAGGATATTTGCGTGATACGGTGGTCAAAGCCTTCGGGAGATTATATAATGAATTTTTACCGACCGAAAGAAGTATCGTGCAAGAAAACGGAGTCCGGAGAGTACACGAGGTGCCCACGAGGCAGGGGTGCGCCCAGGGGTGTAGGGCACGCCCTCCACCCTCATGGACGCCTCGTGTCCTTCCTGGACTACTTCTTATTTTCCGATTTTCTTAAATATTCCAAAACGGAGAAAAATTGCTATTGGAACTGTTTTGGAGTCGGTTTACTACCGTACCACATACCTATTCCTTTTCAGAGTCTGAAACGTTCTGGAAAGTGTCCCTTATGCATTCCTCCGGGGTTACGGTTTCAATAACATTAGTTTCAACATTTATAGGATTACCTGAGATATAATGTTTGATTCTTTGACTGTTCACCACCTTCGGATTTGTGCCTTCAAAGTTGTTGATTTTTATGGCACCGGAGCGATAGACCTCCTCGATAACGTAGGGGCCTTCCCATTTAGAGAGAAGTTTTCCTGCAAAAAATCTTAAATGAGAGTTGAGAAGCAACACATAATCACCTACATTAAACTCACGCTTTTGTATCCTTTTGTCATGCCATCTTTTAACTTTTTCTTTAAACAGTTTGGCATTCTCATAGGCTTGAGTTCTCCATTCATCAAGTGCTCTCATGTCAAATACCCTCTTCTCACCGGCAATTTTGAAATAATAATTGAGCTCTTTAATGGCCCAATATGCCTTATGTTCAAGTTCGAGAGGTAAGTGGCATGCTTTTCCATAGACCATTTTATATGGAGACATACCCATAGGATTTTTATATGCAGTTCTATAAGCCCATAATGCATCATCAAGTTTCTTGGAACAATTCTTTCTAGATCTATAAATGGTCATTTGCAAAATTAATTTGAGCTCTCTATTACTCAATTCTACTTGACCACTAGACTGTGGGTGATATGGAGATGCAATTCTATGATTAACATCATACTCAGCAAGCATTTTACGAAAAGCACCATGAATAAAATGTGAACCACCATCAGTCATTAAGTATCTAGGGACTCCAAACCTCGAAAAATAACTTCTTTAAGCATCTTAATAGAGGTGTTATGATTAGCACTACTAGTTGGAATAGCTTCTACCCACTTAGTAACGTAATCAACAACAACTAAAATATGTATATATCCATTGGAGGAAGGAAAAGGTCCCATATAATTAAAGCCCCAAACATCAAATGGCTCAATAACAAGAGAATAATTCATAGGCATTTCTTGACGTCTACTAATATTACCATTTCTCTGACATTCATCACAAGACAAGACAAACTTATGGGCATCCTTGAAGAGAGTAGGCCAATAAAAACCGGATCGCAATACCTTATGTGCAGTTCTATCTCTAGGGTGGTGTCCTCCATATGCCTCGGAGTGACACTTGCGTAGGATCTATTCTTGTTCGTGCTCAGGTACACAACGTCTAACAACACCATCTACTCCTTCTTTATAAAGGTGTGGATCATCCCAGAAGTAATGTCTTAAATCATAGAAAAACTTTTTCTTTTGCTGGTATGTGAAACTAGGTGGTATAAATTTAGCAACAATATAATTAGCATAATCAGCATACCATGGAGCAGTATGAGAGGCATTTATGACAACTAATTGTTCATCAGGAAAGCTATCATCAATAGGTAGTGGGTCATCAAGAACATTCTCTAAGCTAGACAAGTTGTCTGCAACGGGGTTCTCGGCTCCCTTTCTATCAATAATATGCAAATCAAATTCTTGTAGTAGGAGAACCCATCTAATAAGTCTTGGTTTAGCATCTTTCTTTTCCATAAGATATTTTATAGCAGCATGATCGGTGTGAACCAATTACTTTAGAATCAACAATGCAAGATGTGAATTTATCACAAGCAAACACCACTGCTAAGAATTCTTTTTCAGTAGTAGCATAATTTCTCTGGGCACTGTCTAGAGTTTTACTAGCATATTGAATAACATTTAGTTTCTTATCAACTCTTTGTCCTAGAACAACACCTACAGCATAATCACTAGCATCACACATAATTTCAAAGGGTAAATTCCAATCAGGTGGCTGAACAATAGGTGCAGAAATCAAAGCTTTCTTAAGTATTTCAAATGCATCTGCACAATCATCATCGAAGACAAAAGGAATAACTTTTTGTAAGAGATTAGTCTGAGGCCTAGACATTTTAGAGAAGTCCTTAATGAACCACCTATAAAAACCGGCATGACCAAGGAAACTTCTTATACCTTTAATGTCCTTGGGACATGGCATATTTTCAATAGCATCAACCTTAGCTTTATCAACTTCAATACCTCTTTCAGAAATTTTATGCCCCAAGACAATGCCTTCATTAACCATAAATTGGCACTTTTCCCAGTTCAAGACGAGTCTAGTATCTTTACGTCTCTGCAAAACTTGATCAAGGTTGCTCAAGCAATCATCAAAAGAAGACCCGTAAACGGAGAAATCATCCATGAAAACCTCACAAATCTTTTCACAAAAGTCAGAGAATATAGCCATCATGCATCTTTGAAAGGTAGCAGGTGCATTACATAAACAAAAAGGCATACGTCTATAAGCAAAAGTATCGAAAGGGCAAGTAAAAGTGGTCTTTTGTTGATCCTCTGCTGACACAGGTATTTGAGAGAAACCAGAGTAACCATCTAGAAAGCAAAAATGTGTATGTTTAGATAATCTTTCTAGCATTTGATCAATAAAAGGTAGAGGGTAATGATCCTTTTTAGTAGCTTTGTTTAACTTACCAAAATCAATTACCATCCTATAACCTGTAGTAATTCTTTGCGGGGTCAATTCATCTTTATCATTAGGAACAACAGTAATACCTCGTTTCTTAGGGACACAATGGACAGGACTTACCCACTGACTATCAGCAACAGGATAAATTATACCTGCCTCCAGGAGCTTTAGTATTTCTTTTCTTACCACTTCTTTCATCTTAGGATTTAACCGTCGTTGGTGATCAATAACTGGTTTGGCGTCTTTTTCCAATTTTATTTTGTGTTGGCATAGAGTGGGACTAATGCCCTTAAGATCATCAAGAGTATATCCAATAGCAGCACGGTGTTTCTTCATAGTTTTCAATAATCTTTCCTCTTCCTACTCTGAAAGTTTAGCACTAATAATAACAGGATATATCTTCTTTTCATCAAAATAAGCATATTTAAGATTATCAAGTAATGGTTTAAGCTCAAACACGGGATCACCCTTGGGTGGTGGAGGATCCCCTAGGATTTCAATAGGCAAGTTGTGTTTCAAAATAGGTCCCTGTTTAAAGAATACTTCATTTGAATCCCTTCTTTCATTCATAAACATATCATTTTCATGGTCTAGCAAGTATTGTTCTAAAGGATCAGTAGGAGGCATGGCAATAGAAGCAAGACCAATAATTTCATCCTTACTATGCAATTCTTTATCATGGGGTTGTCTACGAAATTTAGCAAAATTAAACTCATGAGACATATCCCCTAAACCAATAGTAACAATATCCTTTTCGCAGTTTATCTTAGCATTAACAGTGTTCAAGAAGGGTCTACCAAATATAATGGGACAAAAGTCGTCTTGTGGGGAACCAAGAACAAGAAAATCAGCATGATATTTAACTTTCCCACACAAGACTTCAACATCTCTAACAATCCCAATTGGTTAAATAGTATCTCTATTGGCAAGCTTGATTGTAACATCTATTTCTTCTATCTCAGCAGGTGCAATATCATGCATAATTTCTTTGTATAAGGAATGAGGTATTGCACTAGCACTAGCGCCCATATCACATAAGCCATGATAACAATGATCTCCTATTTTAACAGAACTAACAGGTATGCCTACAACAGGTCTATGTTTCTTAGCATCCGGTCTAGCAATTCTAGCAGCTTGATCACAGAAGTAAATAACATGCTCATCAATATCATCAGCCAAGAGATCTTTAACCATAGCAATACTAGGTTCAACTTTAATTTGCTCAGGTGGTGTAGGTGATTTAGTATTACTCTTACGAACCACAGTTGAAGCTTTAGCATGATCCTTTATCCTAACAGGGAAAGGTGGTTTCTCAATATAGGTAGTAGGAACAATAGGATCATTATAAGTGATAGCCTTTTCTTCAACTTTAATAGGTGCAACTACTTTTACTTCAGTGGGAGGATTATATTTAAACCACTTCTCCTTAGGGAGATCAACATGAGTAGCAAATGATTCACAGAAAGAAGCTACTATCTCAGAGTCAAGTCCATATTTAATGCTAAATCCATGAAAAGCATATGTATCCATAAAAGATTTAACACAATCAAACTTAGGTGTTATACCTGACTCCTTACCTTCTTCGGAATCCCAATCTTCAGAGTTGCATTTAATTCTTTCCAATAAATCCCATTTGAATTCAATAGTCTACATCATAATAGACCCAGCACAAGAAGTATCGAGCATCGAGCGATTGTTGAGAGAAAGCCGAGCATAAAATTTTTGAATAATCATTTCTCTTGAGAGATCATGATTGGGGCATGAATATAACATAGACTTAAGCCTCCCCAAATCTTGAGTGATGCTTTCTCCTTCGCAAGGTCAAAAATTATATATATAATTATGATCACTATGAACAAGATGCAAAGGATAAAACTTCTGATGAAATTCCAATTTCAATCGTTTGTAGTTCCATGATCCCATATCATCACATAGCCTATGCCATGTCAATGCATCTCCCTTCAAAGATAAAGGGAAGACCTTCTTCTTGATAACATCATCGGGCATACCTGCAAGCTTAAATAATCCACAAACTTCATCCACATAGATTAGGTGTAAATCAGGATGCAATGTCCCATCTCCTGTAAAGGGATTAGCTAGCAGTTTCTCTACCATACCTGAAAGAATTTCAAAGTAAACATTTTCAGTAGGTTCAGTAGGTTGAGGATCAAATCTTTGCTCTACTGGTCGGGGTGAAGATACCCCGAACAAGCCCCTCAAAGGATAATGTTCCATAGTAACAAGTGACAGTAAATTTCAGCACACTATATAAATTTTTCCTTACCATGTTCCACTTACCAAAGGCGCTTCACTCCCCGGCAATGGCGCCAAAAAGAGTCTTGATGACCCACAAGTGTAGGGGATCTATCATAGTCCTTTTGATAAGTAAGAGTGTCGAACCCAACGAGGAGCAGAAGGAAATGACAAGCGGTTTTCAGTAAGGTATTCTCTGCAAGCACTGAAATTATCGGTAACAGATAGTTTTGTGATAAGGTAATTTGTAACGAGTAACAAGCAATGAAAGTAAACAAGGTGCAGCAAGGTGGCCCAATCCTTTTTGTAGCAAAGGACAAGCCTGGACAAGTTCTTATAATGAGAAAAGCGCTCCTGAGGACACATGGGAATTATCGTCAAGCTAGTTTTCATCACACTCATATGATTCGCGTTCGTTACTTTGATAATTTGATATGTGGGTGGACCGGTGCTTGGGTACTTCCCTTTCTTGGAAAAGCATCCCACTTATGATTAACCCTATTGCAAGCATCTGCAACTACAAAAGAAGTATTAAGGTAAACCTAACCATAGCATGAAACATATGGATCCAAATCAGCCCCTTACGAAGCAACTCATAATCTAGGATTTAAGCTTCTGTCACTCTAGCAACCCATCATCTACTTATTACTTCCCAATGCCTTCCTCTAGGCACAAATAATGGTGAAGTGTCATGTAGTCGACGTTCACATAACACCACTAGAGGAAAGACAACATACATCTCATCAAAATATCAAACGAATACCAAATTCACATTACTACTAATAGCAAGACTTCTCCCATGTCCTCAGGAACAAACGTAACTAATCACAAAGCATATTCATGTTCATAATCAGAGGGGTATTAATATGCATTAAGGATCTGAACAAATGATCTTCCACCGAATAAACCAACTAGCATCAACTACAAGGAGTAATCAACACTACTAGCAACCCTGGCGCGCCCAGGTGGGTTGTGCCCACCTAGTGGCCCCCCTCTGGTACTTATTTGCTCCAATAATTCTTAAATATTCCATAAAAATCCTCGGGAAGTTTCAGCTCAATAGGAGTTGCGCAGAATAGGTAGCTTGACGTAGCTTTTTCAGGTCCAGATTTCCAACTGCCAGAATTCTCCCCCTTTGTGCATATCTTGCATATATGAGAGAAAAGGCATTAGAATTACTCCAAAAAGCATTATTATACAATAAAACAACATAAATAATAGTAGGAAAACATGATGCAAAATGGACGTATCAAGCCTCCGCAAGGTATGAACATCAGCACCCCACCTACCCAATTAGCGTCGCCTGTTGTGCCAGGTGATAGCGGACGGGGTCAGGAAGAGGCTCCATTAGTCGATGATGGCGTCGCCGCCATCGAAGAAGTAATGCATGATATCAATGCCATGGATGAGGATGAGGATGACGATGACACTCTACAGTATCTCAATACTGGCGCCTATGACGATGGAGGATTGATGGCTCAACAGTATGAGTACTCAGGGTTTGAGCGTCATGAGTCAGTGCCTGATTGCTGGAGGATGAATGTATTATAGACAATCTTCCAATAGGAAATAAGCATAGGAAGAGATCAAGGAAAGACAAGAAAGCTCCTGATATGATCCAGCCACCTCAGCAGCCTCGGGTTCAAGACCGTATACCTATCCCCGATGCGGTAAAATATCATATCCCCGGTGATCCGATCCTACCTAATAAAGTGGTAGAGGCCATGTACGACAATCTAAGGAGACTTCATGATGAAGTGCTGAATGAGAGAAAAGCCTGATCGCCTCAAAAAATCCAGGATACCCCCTCTACGTGGTTAACATGCCGCGACAAAGGTTGTACGTCGACAAATTCCCCGCGGACAAGTTCTTCCTTTGATTCGATTACATCTTCGACATGTTTCACTTAACAAAGCTGGATTTTATGTTTGTCCGCCTTTTTGCCTTGTACATGAACTACATCATCAGGATTGAGCAGATACCTCATATCTGTGTCACTGACCCGTACTTCATGCACGAGGCCTTCTTGGCAGTCTGCCCAGAGCACCGTGAATACACGAGGGACTACATCGTCGATTTAATGGTCGCCAATAAGGACAAGGAGACGACTCTTGTTCCTTATCATCCCATGTAAGTCATCCACGCGGATATCCTTTCTTCGGTTTCAATCATTCATTTGCAC
>NW_025232133.1:0-10206 GCF_018294505.1 Triticum aestivum | reverse complement strand
TGTTATGCGGTCTGACCGATAAAGATCTTCGTAGAATATGTAGGAGCCAATATGGGCATCCAGGTCCCGCTATTGGTTATTGACCGGAGACGTGTCTCGGTCATGTCTACATTGTTCTCGAACCCGTAGGGTCCGCACGCTTAAGGTTTCGATGACAGTTATATTATGAGTTTATGAGTTTTGATGTACCGAAGGAGTTCGGAGTCCCGGATGAGATCGGGGACATGACGAGGAGTCTCGAAATGGTCGAGACGTAAAGATCGATATATTGGACGACTATATTCGGAGTTCGGAAAGGTTCCGAGTCATTCGGGTATTTATCGGAGTACCGGAGAGTTACGGGAATTCGCCGGGGAGAAGTATTGGGCCTTATTGGGCCCTGCGGGAAAGAGAGAGGGGCTGCCTAGGGCAGGCCGTGCGCCCCCCCAAGGCCTAGTCCGAATTGGACTAGGGGGAGGGGCCGCACCCCCTCCTTCCTTCCCTTCTCTCTTCCCCTTCCTAGTCTCCTACTCCTACTACATGGAAGGATTCCTAGTTGGACTAGGAAAGGGGGAATCCTACTCCCAGTGGGAGTAGGACTCCCCTATGGCGCGCCTCCTCCCTAGGCCGGCCTCCTCCTCCCTCCCTCCTTTATATACGGGGGCAGGGGGGCACCCTAGACACACAAGTTGACACAAGTTGATCCACGTGATCGATTCCTTAGCCGTGTGCGGTGCCCCCTGCCACCATATTCCTCGATAATACTGTAGCGGAGTTTAGGCGAAGCCCTGCTGCTGTAGTTCATCAAGATCGTCACCACGCCGTCGTGCTGACGAAACTCTTCCCCGACACTTTGCTGGATCGGAGTCCGGGGATCGTCATCGAGCTGAACGTGTGCTCGAACTCGGAGGTGCCGTAGTTTCGGTGCTTGATCGGTTGGATCATGAAGACGTACGACTACTTCCTCTACGTCGTGTCATCGCTTCCGCAGTCGGTCTGCGTTGGGTACGTAGACAACACTCTCCTCTCGTTGCTATGCATCACATGATCCTGTGTGCGCGTAGGAAATTTTTTGAAATTACTACGAAACCAAACACCCACACCCGTTAAGGCCCCCTGGGGCCACTGACATGGGGGCCCCAGCCCCAGAAATGTTTTAAAAAAATAATAAATATTAATAAAAATAATTAAATAAATAAATAATAATTAAATTAATTAATCAATTAAGGAATTAGTTAAGTTAATTAATCATAATTAGATTAACCTAATTAACTAATTAGTTTAATTAAACAGTAATTAGATTAGTTAAACATTAATTAGACTAAACAGTCAATGACAAACGGGACCCACACGTCAGTTGACCAGTCAACGCCTCTGTTGACTGCTGACGTCATGCTGATGTCATGCTGACGTCAGCGTGCACTGTTCTGGATAATGTTGGATTAAAATAATTAAATAAATGCTAAAAATGATTTTAATCTTTTAAAATTAATATAAAATAAACCGTAGCTCAGATGAAAAAACTTTGTACATGAAAGTTGCTCAAAACGACGAGACGAACCCGGATACGTAGCCCGTTCGTCCACCACACACCCCTAACATATTAAACCCGCAACTTTCCCCCTCCGGTTCATCTGTCAGAAAACACGAAACACCGGGAATACTTTCCTGGATGTTTTCCCCCCCTTCACCGGTATCACCTACTACCGCGTTAGGGCACACCGAACATCGCGTATTGCCTTGTTATATTTTGTGATGCTTTATTTGCTCTGTATTCATTATTTCTTCCCCCTCTTCTCTCCGGTAGACTACGAGACCGACGCTGCTGCTGACCAGTTCGACTACGGAGTTGACGACTCCTCTCTCTTGCCAGAGCAACCAGGCAAGCCCCCCTTGATCACCAGATATCGCCTATTCTACTCTATACTGCTTGCATTAGAGTAGTGTAGCATGTTACTGCTTTCTGTTATACCTATCCCGATGCATAGCCTGTCCTTGTTACTACTGTTGTTACCTTTACCTGCAATCCTACTTGCTTAGTATAGGATGCTAGTATTTCCATCTGTGGCCCTACATTCTTGTCCGTCTGCCATGCCATACTACTGGGCTGTGATCACTTCGGGAGGTGATCACGGGCATATACTATATACTTTACACTGTTACATTACCTGTGATACTGTTCGGAGATGGGGGCTGAAGGGGCAGGTGACTCCATCCCGGTAGAGGTGGGCCTGGGTTCCCGACGGCCCCCGACTGTTACTTTGTGGCGGAGCGGCAGGGCAGGTTGAGACCGCCTAGGAGAGAGGTGGGCCTAGCCCTGTTCGGCGTTCGCGGATACTTAACACGCTTAACGAGATCTTGGTATTTGATCTGAGTTGGTTACGAGCCTATACGCACTAACCATCTACGCGGGAGTAGTTATGGGTATCCCGGCGTCGTGGTATCAGCCGAAGCACTTCAGACGTCAGCGACGGAGCGGCGTGCGCCGGATTGGACTGGAACGCCTGCTAGGCTAGGTCTGCTTCCGGCCGCCCACGCAACGTGCAGGTGTGCTCAGGGCGATGGGCCCAGACCCCTGCGCGCTTAGGTTTAGACCGGCGTGCTGACCTCTCTGTTGTGCCTAGGTGGGGCTGCAACGTGTTGATCTTCCGCGGCCGGGCATGCCCCAGGAAAGTGTGTCCGGCCAAATGGGATCAAGCGTGCTGGGTAAGTTGGTGCACCCCTGCAGGGAAGTTAATCTATTCGAATAGCCGTGATCTTCGGTAACAGGACGACTTGGAGTTGTACCTTGACCTTATGACAACTAGAACCGGATACTTAATAAAACACACCCTTCCAAGTTCCACAGACAACCCGGTGATCGCTTTTCCACAGGGCGACGAGGAGAGGATCGCCGGGTAGGATTATGCTATGCGATGCAACTGGAGATGCTACTTGGAGATGCTACTTGGAGATGCTACTTGGAGGACTTTAATCTACTCTCTTCTACATGTTGCAAGACGGAGGCTGCCAGAAGCGTAGTCTTCGACAGGATTAGCTACCCCCCTCTTATTCTGGCATTCTGCAGTTCAGTCCACCGATATGGCCCTTTACACATATACCCATGCATATGTAGTGTAGTCCCTTGCTTGCGAGTACTTTGGATGAGTACTCACGGTTGCTTTTCTCCCTCTTTCCCCCTTTCCCTTCTACCTGGTTGTCGCAACCAGATGCTGGAGCCCTAGAGCCAGACGCCACCGTCGACGACGACCCCTACTACACCGGAGGTGCCTACTACTACGTGCAGCCCGCTGACGACGACCAGGAGTAGTTTAGGAGGATCCCAGGCAGGAGGCCTGCGCCTCTTTCGATCTGTATCCCAGTTTGTGCTAGCCTTCTTAAGGCAAACTTGTTTAACTTATGTCTGTACTCAGATATTGTTGCTTCCGCTGACTCGTCTATGATCGAGCACTTGTATTCGAGCCCTCGAGGCCCCTGGCTTGTATTATGATGCTTGTATGACTTATTTATGTTTTAGAGTTGTGTTGTGATATCTTCCGTGAGTCCCTGATCTTGATCATACACATTTGCGTGCATGATTAGTGTACGATTAAATCGGGGGCGTCACAGAAGTCATTTCATTTTGAATCATCTGACACTTGCAACTTTCCTCCGAAAAGTGAAATGACTGAAATGCCGTTCACAGGCCATAAGGAACGAGCAACAAACTTATTGGTGATCATATATTTTGATGTGTGTAGTTCAATAAATGTTGTTGCAAGTGGTGGATTTATTTATCTTCTGAAATGACTCAAGTAGATATATGGATATTTACTTGATGAGATGTAAGTCTGGATCTTTTGAAATCATTCGAAAGGTTTTCAAAAATGAAGTAGAAGTTATTGTAACAAGAAAATTATGTTTCTGCAATTTGATTGCACAAAGGAATATTTGAGTTACATGTTTAGCGAATGTCTGATGAGTTGTGAAAAGAGTTTCATAATAACTTACACCTCCCGGAACACCACTATGAGTGGAATGTCTGTGAAGATGTAATCAAACCATTTATGACATGGTAAGATCAAACATGACATAAATAAATTTGCCATTATCACTTTTAAAGAGTAATGCTTTAGAGACTGTGACTTTTACACTGAAAAGAGCTCCATCGGTTCTGTTGAAATGATGGCATGGTATGGCACGCCCAACCATGTTATATCTTTTCTTAACAATTGGAATATTGGGCTTGTGTAAAAGGTTACAAACCTATTCCAAATCATACAAGAGCTACTTTGTAGGTTATCCAAATTATTGGGTATTCCCTCACCACAATACTGAGGCAAAAAGTTTTGCCATAAAGAACGGTGTGATTTTGAAGAAAATTGTTCTTTCAAAACGGTGAGTGGGAGAATAGTGCAACTCGACGAGATAAACAGTATCTTCGTCATCAGATCAAAGGAAAGAGACCTTGGAAGTAATTCCAGAGTTTCCTACTACGACTGATACGGAAGTCTCTACAATAAAATGTATGAACTTTAGTCGAACTTGCAGTTGAACCATGTAGGCAAGGCTCGTGCAAACCTCTCAGGTGCGCAAACGAGATATTGTTATTAGACAACATTATACCTACGATACACAAGGAAGCGTTGATGGGCCCTGACTCCGGAATTGGCTAAATGCCAATACAACCCGAGTTAGTTTCCATATAAGTGATTCAAGATTAAAACCTTGATACACACCTTTAGGAAGACTTAGAGTCTAACGAATATTTATGGAACTTAAAACCTATACGGATAAAAATGTTTTATCCATAAAGCTCGACTTGTTGAAATAACAAGTTCAAGAGTTGACTACGGTGAGGTTGTTTTCATTGTAGCGATGCTTAAAGTCGGTTCGGGTTGAACTAGCAATTAATACATATTTCAATCATGAGATATGAAACATGGATGACAATAGGATTTCCATCTGATGGAAATGAAACCAAGGACTTGCATGTGTTACAGTCCAAGGCATTTTGTTTATCTAGAGGATGCTAGAAAGGGTGCAAACTTCAGAGTTCTAGCGATGGACAGAAGAGAGCAAAATGGAGTTAGAATCTTCGTGCTTTGATGAAATGGTCAAAGGGATTTGACTTCATCAATGGGTAATGAAGATTCTTGTAATTCAAGAAAGTAAGTGGGAGCGTAATAATATTTCTAAAAACCTTGTGTGCTTGACACATTGTTAATTGGAAGTAAATTTCTTGACACGAATTAGGACTTCATTTGAAAATAGTTTTTTGATGAAGTGCTTAGGCTACATAGCCTCAATATTAGGCATAATGATCTATGGAGATAGATTTACCTAATAGGGCTAAGCAATAAATACATATTGACAAGATACGACAAGGAGTGATTCTTGCCGAAGTCACATGGAAAGAGTTTTTGCAAGAATCAGTGTCCCAAAACACTGACGAGAAAAATACATGATGGAGATTCCACACACTCATGTGTTTGGATCAATCATGTATTCCATGGTATGTAAAACAACCAGATATGTCCAATACTCCCAAGATGTTGCGAGTAAGGATACTAAAGTGATCAAAGTACTGATCATGGGACAATAGTGAAAGATGGCATTGAGTACTAGAGTAAGTACTGATGATATGTTTTCTCGCAAGCGGAGATCATGAAGAGTTCGTTGTAAAATGTTACATTGATACAGTCCTCATCGTTTCTCCATGCGATTTTCGATTTAAGTTAAAGGTTTTGTGTGATACACAATATGGTGGCACGGTAGTTGGAAATTGTTCCCAACAACATACTGTGGCGAATTCTATAACAAATGACTATATGTTGATGCTTTAGAAGCGATAAACAAGATGTTGAACCATATAGTTCATTCATGAACTTAGTATGGATCCAAGATGGCTTTTGTCAATGGGACACTACTGCAGGTAGTTTCTCCATAACTCAGTCTGAGGAATCCAGGTTCAAACTATGATTCACATTTATACAAAGCCAAGTCCGCACAAAATATGAATTTTGTGAAAGTGTGAAAACGTGAGGATATGCAGAGATAGACACAGAGCTGAAGTTGTCAGATCTGGTGTACATCAGGCTATACCACATGCGAAGCATTTTTTACACCGGCATGCCATAGGTGTAAAGTGCATTAGCATTTACTAGATTATTGACTCTAGTGCAAGTGGGAGTCCGTAGGAGATATGCCCTAGAGGCAATAATAAATGATATTATTTATCTGTGAGTTCATATTTATGTTTATGTTCCATGCTATAACTGCAATGATTCCCGAGTATGCAATATCCACGAGGCTCGAAGGAAGACTCATATGCACGTGTGGAATAATAAACGGTAAGAGGTATTCCTAGTTTGTCCTCTAAGACTAGCTCAAGTGTTGCATGATGGTTCCGTTTTCCTGATCATGGGCATGTCTATGCCAGCAACTTTGAGGGCACAATGTTAAGAGAACATTTGTGTTGAATCGACCCAGTTTGATGTTATGCTATGAGATTCATTCGTCACAAGTTAATGGTAAATAACACAGAGATGGTTAACGTTTGCATGATTCCTTAGACCATGAGAGTATCGAGTTTCTTCATGCTTTCTTCATGAACTTTGGGGTTTGTTAAACGTCATCCGTAAATGGGTGGCTATTACGGCGGCTTACGGGTTCATGGAAAAGTGTGTCAAGTAACTTGATAGCTCAAGATTAGGATTTGCTCCTCCGACAATGGAAAGATACTCTCGGGCCCTCTTGGTGTTACGATATCCATCATCGTCTGGCCAGACACAGTGTGATTTGATCACAGGGATGCCGGAACACGGAAACGAGAAAAGAGAACAAAACCAGTAACGAGGTAACTAGCATAGTGGACAAGTTGTTGATCCACGGGGATTCAAGTAAATCTCACTTCGGTTCTTTGTAACATATCGCGAAGCAACAGGAATAGCACACGGCAACTGGAGTTCACTCGAATATTCATTCGTGTGGGTATAGGGGTCAATATGGGTGTCCACGGCTCCGATGTTGATCATTGATCGGAAGGGGTTCCGGATCACGTCCATACTTCACCGAACCTATAGGGTCACACGCTTAAGGGTCATCTATCTGCTGAATACTAGACAGGGAGTCTGAGAGAAAATCACCGAAAAATGTTTCGGACACCGGAATGGTTTCGCACAGCAGAATCATACCGCAGAGAGAGGTCATCGGATAAGTTTCGATGATACCGAAAAGTTGTTTCGGGATATACCATTAAGTCAAATTGGTTTCGGCACATGCCTGATAATTCTTGGAGCGTGCCAGAATCATTCTGGAAGCTTTTTGGAATTTTCTGAGATAGAAACCGGAAATGTTCCGGAGCTGCCGGAGCCACTTCAGATGCATTTCGCAGATGAAAATCACTAAAATGGAATTGTTGCAGAACACTTTGAAAATTATTATGGTGGGTATTGGAAATGTTCTAAGCCCACATAAATATTTTCAGTTCTAACGGACGCTGGAAAATGTCGTCGTGAATAGTGAAAGTGCTTTTTGGGATATTTTATGGAAAGCCACCTTTTGGGGCTTTACTGAAAAGATCTAGGGATGACATGGACGGATTGGGAGGCCCTCATGGGGCCCCCCAAGGGGTGTGGCCGTCCACACTTGGGGCTCCACCTTGGAGCCCCTCTTGTTCCTTGGTTTCACTCTTATGCCCTTGAGGAAGGAATTCATTCATGTGCATTTTGGGTTTTTGTGTTAAACTACCCTACCCCTTGGGATTTCCTATAAATAGAGGTGGAGTGGCAGACCTCCACACTCACTCTTTATCACATACAAGTGCCATGCATGATCTGGCTTATCTCTCCCTCCCAGCGAAATAGTTTCGTAGAGCCAAAAGGTTGTCTGGGTTCCGGCTGGAACTAGTTCTGGACGGCGAAGCCCTGCCGGATAGATGATACCGTATGTGTGCAACTCTGTAGAGAGATCATAGTTTCGGTCTTAGTTCGTGAGTGCCTCCCGAAGGGCTGTCCGTGTGACCGTCCGAGTTTCGAAGGTCCTCCCGAAGGGCTGTCCGAGTGTCCGTTCGAGTTTGGAAGGTCCTCCCGAAGGGCTGTCCCGACACCGTCCGGGGGGCTGTTCGACCGTCTCCCGGAGGGCTGTCTGAGGAGTAGATGAGGTTACACATCCTCGCGGTTGGGAGGTTGTAAATCCTAGCTGCGGGGATCTGCACCGCCGTTCGTCATCGACTCTACTTCTCGCTGCACTACGAGTCGGTAACGAAAAAGATCAAACCATGTATGCCGTCTCCATAGTGGTCCTGGGCTGGTGCGTAGGTCGGAAATTTTTTGTTTTCTGCTACGTTCCTCTTCAGTGTTTTCCATAACGTGTCTAACTCCTCTTGAAGTAGCCCCAAATACAAATTAATATTATTTCCTGGTTGTTTCGGACCTTGAATAAGCCTGCTCATGTGAATGTACTTCGACTTCATGCACAACCAGGGGGGAGGTTGTACATCCATACAAACACGGGCCATGTGCTATGGTTGGTGTTTTGGTTGCCAAACAAATTCATGCCATCGATACATGCGATGAGCACGATGTTCCTTGCATCACATTTGAAAAACCGATAGAACTTGTTCAACGCTCTCTACTTGCTTCCATCCTTGACGTGTCTCAGCTTCGGATCATCTCCATCGTCGGGCTTCTTCCTCTACGCGTGCCAGCGCATTAGCTTTGCTTCCTTGGGATCTACAAAATACCGCTGGAGACGGGGAGTGATCGGTAAGTACCATACAACTTTCTGGGGACATTTCTTCCCGGCCTTCTTGTATCGAGAAGCATTGCACACCGGACAGCTTGTTTTTTCCGCGTGCTCCTTCGGATAAATTTTGCAATCGTTGATGCATGCATGGTATCTAACGTGTGGCAGATCAAGAGGGCACACGATCTTCTTGGCCTCATCAACACTAGTAGGACAAAGATTCCCCGCGGGAAGAACATCCTTTAGGTACTTGAGATGCTCATCGAGGCTAGTGTTGGTCCATTTGTTTTTAGCCTTCGTCTTTAGGAGTTGGAGCGTCAAACTCAAGCGGGTCACCTCAGGATTACAACCATCATACAATGGAGTGTTCAAGTATACCACCAGTTGCTCCAACTTAGCCTCCTCTCTAGAAGAAGCTCTCTCAGTACTCGTCTCCTCGCGAAGCAATGCTTGAACATGAGGGTCCCGCACGATTGAACTAAGTACCGACGAACTCTGCTGCGTGGAGTCCATGTTGTTCTCTCCGCCGCCATGTCCAGCCCCTTATCCTCCGCCATGTCCGGCCCCTTCTCCTCCGCCATGTCCGGCCCCTTCTCCGCTGCCATGTCCGGCCTCTTCACCGCTGCCATTATCGATCATCTCTTCGTCTTGCCCCGTGTCATCATTGCCTGCCCCGTCGGCGTCCTCAACATCGTCATCCTCATCTTCAATTATCCACCGCGTATAGCCATCCATGAAACCAGTCATGAGCAGGTGCGCTTCGACACGACCATCGTCATGGGGGTCGAGCCAAACTATTCCTTTGCATTTTCGACATAGACATAAAACCTCTGTCCGGTTATTTTCTTTCATGTCCTGCACCGCCGACCGCAACCACCTGTCCACCATTGTTCCACTAACCATCGTGAACCCTGCATGGTAATAATAAACAAATTGATTATAAAAATGTGTGCATGCATCAAAGTCATACAAAAATTCGGCACGACCTTCCCTAAAAATAGGACATATATAGATCTAGAGTTTATCCGGAATTCACCGAAACGGAAATAAATCGACATTTCGGCAAAACATAGGCAACTCAAAAGCACAATTTGGTGTCAACTCATGCCACACACATAATTTCCATCATATCACCAAATTATCATACCACACACACATAAACATATTTCCATTTTGCAAAAGCATGAAATTTTAATCACCTCTATCTCGAGATCGAGCACACGATGGAGATGATGATGAAGGAAGATCAAAAGTGCACAAAGCTCTTCTTGACAAAGATAGATCTAGTTAGGGGGCAAATAGGTCACTTAACTAAATGCTACATCTACCTAGCTAGCTAATTTGGGAGGATACAACTTCAACTAGTGGAGGGGGAAGGAAAAAGAGAAAGGAGATGCATTAATGGAGGTGGTGTAGTTAGCTAGGAGTAACGAAGAGAGAGAAAGGTAGGTAGGAGAGGGAGAGTAATGGGGGAGAAGTATTGAGGAAGAAGAAGAGTGA
>NW_025232132.1:0-10209 GCF_018294505.1 Triticum aestivum | reverse complement strand
TTTTTTTTTGAGCATCAGTACAGACACAAGTGCTCATATACACGCGCATACACTCACCTCTATGAACGCACACACGCACACTCTACCCTTATGAGCACCTCCGAGAGACTGAGCCAGCATATCATCTTGAGATTTACGAAGTCACCGTAGGCGCCTCGTCGTCGACGGGAACGTCTCCTCCCACTGAAAGCGCATCGCCAGAAATCCTGAAATAAATTCAGGAATAATGCGAGCACCAAGATTTGAACCCTGGTGGGTTGGGGATACCATTGTCCACCTACCAACTCAACCACAGGTTAATTCGCCGCGCCTTCCATGGTTGCATGGAATAGATGGATCTACTCCATTGCTTGATCGACTTGCTGTAGGGCACCTCTATTTCTGGCTTTACGCGAGCACAGGGCAAGCCATCGCATCGGGGCAGCCCCAGATGGGCCGGCCCAGCAGCACGGGAAGCTACAACCTATTTTTTTTCTATTTTTTGTTCTTGTTTTTTGCTTTATTTTTATAATTTTTATACTCTAAAATATTCAACATATATAAAGAGAACACTCTTCAAAAACACATTTGAAAAATGTTGAACAAGTATTTGAAAATTTTAATTAAGTATTACAAAAAGTTGAACAAATATTTAAAAAATGTTGAACAAGTATTTGAAAATGTTGAATATGTATTAAATTTTCTGAACAAGTATTTTAAAAATATTGAACAAATATTTGAATAAGTATTAAAAATGTTAAACAAGTATTTTAAAAGTGTTTTAAAATCCTAAAAATGTTTAATGAGTATTTAAAAAATGTTGAACATTTATTTGAAAAACTGCTGAATAACTATTAAAACATTTAATAAGTATTAAAAATGTTTAAAAAGTATTTGAAAATGTTGAATAAGTATTAAAATGTTGAATGAGTATTTGGAAAATTTTGAACATGTTTTTGAAAAACTGTTGAATAAGTATTTAAAAAATGTTGAATATGCTGTCGGACAATGTTGAAAGTGTACAAAAAAATGTTGATCACTTATTAAAAAATATTAATGACATATACAAAAAATGTAGAATAATAACCAAAAGAGAGAAAAAAAGAAAAAAGAAACGAAAAAAAAGGAACAAAGTAACAAAATGAAAAATGCAAAAAATAATGAAAAAACAGAGAGAGAAAGAAAAAAAACAAAATAAAAGAAAGAAAAAGGAGAATAAAGAAAACGAAAGAAAACAGAAAAGGAAGGTCGCACCCCTAGTTCTAACCGCGAATGGAATATGGGCGTAGTGGCTAGCAGCGCCGTCCGGTATCCTTTGCGGCCATGGATCAATTCCTTGTTCTCCCTTTCCTCTCTCGTGTCACGCTTTGGACGCTCGCTCAGGATTTTATTTTTTTTATTTTCCGAACGCGTTTTCGGAGTTAAAACCTATCAACATGGGGTCTGGTTTTGAAGATCTCAACGCGAGGAATCCAACGATGAAAACGGTTCAAGATTTGAACGCACGGTTTAAGAGGTAAAACATTTTGAGTAAACGGATCTACGAAAAAAAAAGGAAAACTCCTAGGTTTCGACAAGTGGCGCACATACAGCCTGCCACTTGTCATAACCTGAGGAGATGGGAGTGATCTTTGCAAGGGGTACTGCTTAATTAGTTTTTTTTTTTTGAGGATAAGGGGTACTGCTTAATTAGTGATTTCAGAGTTTCGTAGCAACTCACTTAATGCAACAAATAGTCGTCGCGCTTGCTGTATACGCAAGCAGCTTGCATCAGTTTGTTGGGCTGCATGAAAGCGGCCCAGCATCATGACTGGGCCTGGCTGTAACACATGCGTGAAAAGGCCGGCAAGACAAGCAAGGTTTTTTTTTCTTCAGAATCTTGAATAAATAACAAAAAAGTTAGGGCATGTACCTGAGACGTTTGTTTCTTTGTGTTGTCTACAAAATCCTGCGGAAAAAAACATTATTGTGACCCTTGTTAAAACTCAAGTTTACAATTTAAAATTATATGAAAATAGGGGAGAATTAAACCCTTTAGCAAAACTGATATAAAAAATATTTCCTACCGTAACAAAAGTTTGTACCCACTAGAAGGATGCAGAAAGTATCCCCTTTAGCACGTAAGTGACATGAATACGAACAACAAATATAAACATCTTTAAAAAAAATAGAAGAGTGGATCTCTTATGTTTACCTGGAGCATTGCTTTGAGATATGTTTACCCTCCACAACAGGGATACTTTGAAGAAGGTCGCCGTCTACCGCGTGTTGATAGAGCACAATGGTTGAGTCGATGTCTCGCACCAGTACCGGTAAGTGCCTCCAATGGTGAACCCCTCCACACGGTGTGCATAGCGGCAGCCAGTCATAGTCATGGTGTCACACTCGGTTCGGACGAAAAAGCTTGCGAGCATGTAGGCATCTGAGCGAGGGTCGTGGAACAAATGCTTGGTGCGGTGCGAAGCCTCTGAGGTCCCATAGGCAGCTTGAGGATGCAACGGGTGGGCCACTTGCACCCCGACTCAGTGGGCAACAACACCAGCCCGTTGCAATGGATGAAGTCGTGTGATCCAGACGTGTGGAGAAGGACGAGGCCGGCATGAACTGCACGACGATGTTGTAGTCACAAGAGTTAATTGTTCAAAACCACCACATTTGTGGCTAGGGTACTCCAAAACTATCGCCTTTGCCAAAAATCACAAAAAACCACCAACTCTGTGACTAGTTGTAACACCCACGATGCGGCTATATCTCCCACGTGTCGAAGCACGACTTAGAGGCATAACCGCATTGTAAGCAATGTCGCAAGTGAGGTAATCTTCACAACAACCCATGTAATGAATATGGAAAGAGGTACATAGTTGGCTTACAACCGCCACTTCACGCAATACATGAATAAAGCATTACATCATCCAGATACAATCAATGTCCGACTACGAAACCAAAATAAAAGAAGACTACCCCAAATGCTACACAGATCCCCGATCGTCCCAACTAGGCTCCACTACTGACCAACTGGAAATGGAAACCACATAATGAACACGAACTTCTTCGAGCTCCTCCTTGAGCTTGGTTACGTCACCTGCACGATATCGTCGGCACCTGCAAGCTGGTTTGTGAAGGAAATATGCCCTAGAGGCAATAATAAAGTTATTATTTATTTCCTTATATCATGATAAATGTTTATTATTCATGCTAGAATTGTATTAACCGGAAACATAATACATGTGTGAATACATAGACAAACAGTATGTCACTAGTATGCCTCTACTTGACTAGCTCGTTGAATCAAAGATGGTTAAGTTTCCTAGCCATAGACATGAGTTGTCATTTGATTAACGGGATCACATCATTAGGAGAATGATGTGATTGGCTTGTCCCATTCCGTTAGCTTAGCACTTGATCGTTTAGTTTGTTGATATTGCTTTCTTCATAACTTATACATGTTCCCATGACTATGAGATTGTGCAACTCCCGTTTGTTGATAATTATTCATGGTTGGCGTATTTCGAGATTAGGATTTGTCACTCCGATTGTCGGAGAGGTGTATCTGGGCCCACTCGGTAATGCACATCACTATAAGCCTTGCAAGCATTGCAACTAATGAGTAGTTGCGGGATGATGTGTTACGGAACGAGTAAAGAGACTTGCCAGTAACGAGATTGAACTAGGTATTGAGATACCGACGATCGAATCTCGGGCGAGTAACATACCGATGACAAAGGGAACAACGTATGTAGTTATGCGGTTTGACCGATTAAGATCTTCATAGAATATGTGGGAGCCAATATGAGCATCCAGGTTCCGCTATTGGTTATTGACCGGAGACATGTCTCGCTCATGTATACATAGTTCTCGAACCCGTAGGGTCCGCACGCTTAAAGTTCGATGACGGTTATATTATGAGTTTATGTGTTTTGATGTACCGAAGGAGTTCGGAGTCCCGGATTAGATTGGGGACATGACGAGGAGTCTCGAAATGGTCAAGACGTAAAGATTGATATATTGGACGACTATATTCGGACATCGAAAAGGTTCCGAGTGATTCGGGTATTTTCAAGAGTACCGGGGAGTTACGGGAATTCGTATTGGGCCTTAATGGGCCATATGGGAAAGGAGAGAAAGGCCTCAATGGGTGGCCGCACCCCTCCCCATGGGCTGGTCCGAATTGGACTAGGGAGGGGGGCGCCCCCTTCCTTCCTTCTCCTTTTCCCTTCCCTTTCCTTCCCTCCTACTCCTACTATTTGGAAGGGCTCCTAGTTCTACTAGGAAAGGGGGAATCCTACTCCTGGTGGGAGTAGGACTCCCCTAGGGCGCGCCATAGAGAGGGCCGGCCCTCCCCCTCCTCCACTCCTTTATATACGGGGGTAGGGGGCACCCCAAAGACACAACAATTGATCTCTTGATCTCTTAGCCGTGTGCGGTGCCCCCTCCACCATAATCCACCTCGATCATATCGTAGTGGTGCTTAGGCGAAGCCCTGTGTCGGTAGAACATCATCATCGTCACCACGCCGTCGTGCAGATGAAACTCTCCCTCAACACTCGGCTGGATCGGAGTTCAAGGGACGTCATCGAGTTGAACGTGTGCAGAACTCGGAGGTGTCGTGCGTTCGGTACTTGATCGGTCGGATCGTGAAAACGTACGACTACATCAACCGCGTTGTGCTAACGCTTCTGCTTTCGGTCTACGAGGGTACATGGACAACAGTCTCCCCTCTTGTTGCTATGCATCACCATGATCTTGCGTGTGCGTAGGAAATTTTTGAAATTACTACGTTCCCCATCAGTGGCATCCGAGCCAGGTTTTATGCGTTGATGTAATATGCACGAGTAGAACACAAGTGAGTTATGGGCAATATAAGTCATACTGCTTATCAGCATGTCACACTTTGGTTCGGCGGTATTGTTGGATGAAGCGGCTCGGACCGACATTACGCGTACGCTTACGCGAGACTGGTTCTACCGACGTGCTTTGCACACAGGTGGCTGGCGGGTGTCAGTTTCTCCAACTTTAGTTGAACATAGTGTGGCTATGCCCGGTCCTTGCGAAGGTTAAAATAGCACCAACTTGACAAACTATCGTTGTGGTTTTGATGCGTAGTTAAGAATGGTTCTTGCTAAGCCCGTAGCAGCCACGTAAAACTTGCAACAACAAAGTAGAGGACGTCTAACTTGTTTTTGCAGGGCATGTTGTGATGTGATATGGTCAAGACATGATGCTAAATTTTATTGTATGAGATGATCATGTTTGGTAACCGAATTATCGGCAACTGGCAGGAGCCATATGATTGTCGCTTTATTGTATGTAATGCAATCGCGATGTAATGCTTTACTTTATCACTAAGCGGTAGCGATAGTCGTGGAAGCATAAGATTGGCGAGACGACAACGATGCTACGATGGAGATCAAGGTGTCGCGCCAGTGATGATGGTGATCATGACGGTACTTCGGAGATGGAGATCACAAGTACAAGATGATGATGGTCATATCATATCACTTATATTGATTGCATGTGATGTTTATCTTTTATGCATCTTATCTTGCTTTGATTGACGGTAGCATTATAAGATGATCCCTCACTAAATTATCAAAGTATAAGTGTTCTCCCTGAGTATGCACCGTTGCGAAATTTCTTCGTGCTGAGACACCACGTGATGATCGGGTGTGATAGGCTCTACGTTCAAATACAACGGGTGCAAAACAGTTGCACACGCGGAATACTCAAGTTAAACTTGACGAGCCTAGCATATAACAGATATGGCCTCGGAACACGGAGACCGAAAGGTCGAGCGTGAATCATATAGTAGATATGATCAACATAGTGATGTTCACCATTGATACTACTCCATCTCACATGATGATCGGACATGGTTTAGTTGATATGGATCACGTGATCACTTAGAAGATTAGAGGGATGTCTGTCTAAGTGGGAGTTCTTAAGTAATATGATTAATTGAAGTTCAATTTATCATGAACTTAGTCCTGGTAGTATTAGCATATCTATGTTGTAGATCAATAGCTCGCGTTTAGCTCCCTTGTTTTATTTTTGATATGTTCCTAGAGAAAATTAAGTTGAAAGATGTTAGTAGCAATGATGCGGATTGGATCCGTGATCTGAGGATTATCCTCATTGTTGCACAGAAGAATTATGTCTTTGATGCACCGCTAGGTGACAGACCTATTGCAGGAGTAGAGGTATACGTTATGAACGTTTGGCTAGCTCAATATGATGACTACTTGATAGTTTAGTGCACCATGCTTAACGGCTTAGAATCGAGACTTTAAAGACATTTTGAACGTCATGGACCATATGAGATGTTCCAGGAGTTGAAGTTAATATTTCAAGCAAATACCCAAGTTGAGAGATATGAAGTCTCCAACAAGTTCTATAGCTAAAAAGATGGAGGAGAATAGCTCAAGCAGTGAGCATGTGCTCAGATTGTCTGGATACTACAATCGCTTGAATCAAGTGGGAGTTAATCTTCCAGATAAGATAGTGATTGACAGAATTCTCTAGTCACCATCACCAAGTTAGTAGAACTTCGTGATGAACTATGATATGCAAGGGATAACGGAAATGATTCCCAAGCTCTTCGTAATGCTGAAATCAACGAAGGTAGAAATCAAGAAAAATATCAAGTGTTGATGGTAGACAAGACCACTAGTTTCAAGAGAAGGGCAAAGGGAAGAAGGGGAACTTCAAGAAGAACGGCAAACAAGTTGCTGCTCAAGTTAAGAAGCCCAAGTCTGGTCCTAAGCCTGAGACTAAGTGCTTCTACTGCAAAGGGACTGGTCACTGGAAGCGGAACTGCCCCAAGTATTTGTCGGATAAGAAGGATGGCAAAGTGAACAAAGGTATATTTGATATACAGATTATTGATGTGTATTTTACTAGTGTTCGTAGCAACCCCTCGGTATATGATACTGGTTCAGTTGCTAAGAGTAGTAACTCGAAACGGGAGTTGCAGAATGAACAGAGACTAGTTAAGGGTGAAGTGATGATGTGTGTTGGAAGTGGTTCCAAGATTGATATGATCATATCGCACACTCCCTATATTTTCGGGATTAGTGTTGAACATAAATAAGTGTTATTTGGTGTTTGCGTTGAGCATGAATATGATTTGATCATGTTTATTGCAATACGGTTATTCATTTAAGTAAGGGAATAAATTGTTGTTCTGTTTACATGAATAAAACCTTATATGGTTACACGCCCAATGAAAATGATTCGTTGGATCTCGATCGTAGTGATACACATATTCATAATATTGAAACCAAAAGATGCAAAATTAATAATGATAGTGCAACTTATTTGTGGCACTGCCGTTTAGGTCATATTGGTGTAAAGTGCATGAAGAAACTCCATGCTGATGGACTTTTGGAATCACTTGATTATGAATCACTTGATGCTTGCGAACCATGCCTCATGGGCTGGAACAATGGAGCGAGCAACTGACTTATTGGAAATAATACATACTGATGTATGCAGTCTGATGAGTGTTAAGGCTAACGGCAAGTATCGTTATTTTCTGACCTTCACAGATGATTTGAGCAGATATGGGTATATCTACTTAATGAAAAAAAAGTCTGAAACAGTTGAAAAGTACAAAGAATTTCAGAGTGAAGTGGAGAATCATCGTAACAAAAATAAAAGTTTCTACGATATGATCGCAGAAGTAAAATATTTGAGTTACGAGTTTGGGCTTCATTTAAAACAATGTGAAATAGTTTCACTACTCACGCCACCTGGAACACCACAGTGTAATGGTGTGTCCGAACATCGTAACCATACTTTATTAGATATGGTGCGATCTATGATGTCTCGTACCGATTTACCACTATCGTTTTGGGGTTATGCATTAGAGACAACTACATTCACGTTAAATAGGGCACCATCTAAATCCGTTGAGACGACATGGTATGAACTATGGTTTGGCAAGAAACCAAAGTTGTCGTTTCTTAAAGTTTGGAGTTGCGATGCTTATGTGAAAAAGTTTCATCTTAATAAGCTCAAACCCAAGTCGGAGAAGTGCGTCTTCGTAGGATACCAAAAGTAACTGTTGGGTACACCTTCTATCACAGATTCGAAGGCAAGACATTTGTTGCTGAGAATGGATCCTTCTGGAGAAGGAGTTTCTCTCGAAAGAAGTGAGTGGGAGGAAAGTAAAACTTGATGAGGTAACTGTACCTGCTCCCTTATTGGAAAGTAGTTAATCACAGAAATCCGTTCCTGTGACTCCTACACCTATTAGTGAGGAAGCTAATGATGATGATCATGTAACTTCAGATCAAGTTACTACCGAACCTCGTAGGTAAACCAGAGTGAGATCCGCACTAGAGTGGTACGGTAATCCTGTTCTGGGGGTCATGTTACTTAACCATGACGAGCCTACGAACTATGAGGAAGCGTTGATGAGCCCAGATTTCGTGAAATGGCTTGAGGCCATGAAATCTGAGATGAGATCCATGTATGAGAACGAAGTATGGACTTTGATTGACTTGCCCATTGATCGGAAAGCCATTGATATTAAATGGATCTTCAAGAGGAAGACAGACGCTGATAGTAGTGTCACTATCTACAAAATCTAGAATTGTCGCAAAAAGGTTTTTGACAAGTTCAAGGTGTTGACTACGATGAGAGTTTCTCACTCGTATCTATGCTTAAGTCTGTCCGAATCATGTTAGCAGTTGTCGCATTTTATGAAATCTGGGAAGTGGATAAACAAAACTGCATTCCTTAATGGATTTATTAAAGAAGAGTTGTATATGATGCAACAAGAAAGTTTTGTCAATCCTAAAGGTGCTAACAAAATATGCAAGCTCCAGCGATCCATCTATGGACTGGTGCAAGCATCTCGGAGTTGGAATATACGCTTTGATAAGTTGATCAAAGCATATAGTTTTATACAGACTTGCAGTGAAGCCTGTATTTACAAGAAAATGAGTGGGAGCACTACAACATTTCTGATAAGTATATGTGAATGACATATTGTTGATCGGAGATAATGTAGAATTATTCTGCAAAGCATAAAGAAGTGTTTGAAAGGAGTTTTTCAAAGAAAGACCTCGGTGAAGCTGCTTACATATTGAGCATCAAGATCTATAGAGATAGATCAAGACGCTTGATAAGTTTTTTCAATGAGTACATACCTTGACAAGATTTTGAAGTAGTTCAAAATGGAACAGTCAAAGAAAGAGTTCTTGCCCGTGTTACAAGGTGTGAAGTTGAGTAAGACTCAAAACCCAACCACGGCAGAAGATAGAGAGAGAATGATAGTCATTCCCTATGCCTTGGCCATAGGTTCTATAAAATATGCCATGCTGTGTACCAGATCTATTGTATACCCTACACTGTTTTTGGCAAGGGAGTACAATAGTAATCTAGGAGTAGATCACTGGATAGCGGTCAAATTATCCTTAGTGGAATAAGGATATGTTTCTCGATTATTGAGGTGACAAAAAGGTTCGTCATAAAGGGTTACGTCAATGCAAATTTTGACACTGGTCCAGATGACTCTAAATCTCAATCTGGATATATATTGAAAGTGGGAGCAATTAGCTAGAATAGCTCCGTGCAGAGCATTGCTGACATAGAAATTTGCAAAATACTTACGGATCTGAATGTGGCAGACCCGTTGACTAAACTTCTCTCACAAGCAAAAGATGATCACACCTTAGTACTCTTTGGGTGTTAATCACACAGCGATGTGAACTAGATTATTGACTCTAGTAAACCCTTTGGGTGTTGGTCACATGACAATTTGAAATATGGGTGTTAATCACATGGTAATGTGAACTATTGATGTTAAATCACATGGCGATGTGAACTAGATTATTGACTCTAGTGCAAGTGGAAGACTGAAGGAAATATGCCCTAGAGGCAATAATAAAGTTATTATTTATTTCCTTATATCATGATAAATGTTTATTATTCATGCTAGAATTGTATTAACTGGAAACATAATACATGTGTGAATACATAGACAAACAGTATGTCACTAGTATGCCTTTACTTGACTAGCTCGTTGAATCAAAGATGGTTAAGTTTCCTAGCCATAGACATGAGTTGTCATTTGATTAACGGGATCACATCATTAGGAGAATGATGTGATTGGCTTGACCCATTCCGTTAGCTTAGCACTTGATCGTTTAGTTTGTTGCTATTGGTTTCTTCATGACTTATACATGTTCCTATGACTATGAGATTATGCAACTCCGTTTACCGGAG
>NW_025232131.1:0-10210 GCF_018294505.1 Triticum aestivum | reverse complement strand
CGTGAGCTAGAGCTCGGTCTCTTAGGTTTATCAGCGCTGCAAGGACGGACCCAAGAACAGGCGCCGTGCTAGTAGCCTCCATTGCGGGGTGAGCGAGAGGCGGGTTAGCAACGTGCGAAGACCACGAGGGGCAACTCCATAGATGACGGGTCAACAGGCATAACGTTAACAACCATAATAACTGGAGCATGCACAACTGGTCCGGAGTACATGAATCAAAATGATGCAGCTGCAGGGTCAGGCCCTAGCAGCCTGAGGATGATGTAGCCTGAGGGGCACCCTCAGTTGAACAAACCAAAAAGTCACCTAGCACCTTCATTGTAGAAGTGTTGAAGTAGCTAAAGACGCGTGCTGCAGAGATCGCTCCTCACGATTCGGCTGGCTCCTGAGGCCCAGAAGGCTCCGGAGGTCCGGGGAGCTTGCGAGGGTCCAGTGTCTCCTCCGTCAGGACCGCCTGGCGCCTTGCCTCATGGGCTGCCAAGACTCCCTACGTGTAGCACTGGTCTGAGGCGGCCGCGTTCAGCATGCCGAACGGCATGCAGACGGAGCTACAGGGGTAGCCCCCACTTCGACCGGCGTGGGACGGCCAGAAGAGCATGTGAGAAGTGACCCTGTTGAGGCTCGCAATGTTGACGCAGATGCGTAGCTCGCCACCCATGTCAGGGACGACAGCTGCACTGGATGGTGCGGGGCGACACTCGCCATGCATGGCTCGCGCCTCCTGAAGCTCCTTGATTGCCTTGGTGATGAACTCCTGAGCGCCTGGCACCTCGCGCCTTGCTCATGAAGGCGCGTGTTGAAGCACGCTCCCACGTGGTGCCCGAACGCCTCCCTCGTGACGCTGGTCGGGTCAGAGGCTCTCCAAATGAGAGCCTCCAAGCCCGTCCTGAGATGGGCGTCGGGTGCGCCTTCCTATGCAAGAGGGAAGGGCGCCCCAACAGTGGGGCGCGGGGCCTGAGGCACGATCATCAGGCGCCCCAGCCTCCTGACGGTCCTTGAGGAGGAGCTGCTTCTTCTTCTTGGGGACGTCCTTAGGACGCCAGATGGCACCCTCGTCGTTAGAGTTCTCGACCGACGCGGCCTGGTAGGCGCGTTCGAGAGAGCACACCACATCCTTTTTGTCGCAGGAGACCGTGATGACACCCTCAGTTCCTGGCAACTTGAGGACGTTATACCCGTGGTGAGTTGCTGCCATGAACTTGGCGAGGGCCGGATACCCGAGATTGGCATTGTACGGGAGGCTGATGTGGGTGACGTCAAAGTCGATGAGCTTATTGTGGTAGTTGTCGCGCTTGCCGAAGGTGACAGGGAGGCGAATCTGCTCTATGGGAACAGTGGAGCCGTCGGCCACTCCTAAGAAAGGCTTGGTAGGCAGAAGCTGGTCGTAGGGCACTTGGAGTGTCTCAAACGTCTCGACGAAGAGAACGTTGAGCCCTGCGCCACTGTCGGTGAGAGCTTTGGTGACGAGGACGTTGCTGATGGTGGGCGTGCAGAGCATAGGGAGCGCGCGAGCAGCGGCTGAGCACTTGAGTTGGTCCATGGAATCGAAGGTGATGTCATGCTTGGACCATCTGAGGGGACGCAACGCCTCAAGCTTGGGAAGGGCTGCATTCACCTCATAGGCTAATTGCTTGAAGATGCGATGAGAGGCGGGAGCCTGAGCACCATCCAGGATGCAGCCAATTGCACGAGGCTCTTGGAAGCCCCCAGCCCCATCATCTTGGCAGTTGTAGTTGTTTCTCCTTGGCGGTGGCAGCAGCGAAGGGAGGCCAACATTGCCCTGAGGACGGTCCTCACAAGGCTGGTCACGCTAGTCCTGGTAGGGGTCGCGGTTGTCCCAGCGGCCTCCACCGCGGCCTCCTCTGCGGCCGTAGCCGCGGTCACTACGCTCTAGACGACAGCTAAGGCGCCCCTCACGGATTGCCCTGAGCTCTTGGCAGTCATTAGTGTTGTGGCTGTGGACGTTGTGGAAGACGCAGAACGGACGGTTGCCCCTGGAGGATTCGCCATGGTCGCAACCGCGCTTCATCTTAGATTCAGCCGCAAGCACAGCGGGGCCCTTGTGCTTTACCTCCTTAGCCTTGGCCTTCTTGTCTTTAGGATCGACCTCCAGGAGCTCCTGGAGGGAGAGGCGACCTTCCTCTGCCCTCGTGCATCTCGCATCCATGTTGAACATGTCTAGAGCCTAGCACAAATCCTCGTGTATGTCAAGCTCCTCCTTCATCTTGACATCCCGAATGCTCTCAGAGAACGCCGAAATGATGGCCTCTTCCGACACCTTCGGGATCTTGAGGCGAACGTTCGTGAAGCGATGTATGTACTTGTGCAAGGTTTCGCCCGGCTGCTGCTTTATGCGCCACAGGTTGCCCGCTGCAGGAGCGCGGTCGCGAGTGCCCTAGAAGTTGGCGATGAAGCGCTCACATAGCTTGTCCTAGGAGGAGATCGACCCCATTGGAAGGTTCAAGAGCCAAGAACGCGCACCATCCTTGAGGGCCATGGGGAACCAATTCGCCATAACCTTGTCATTGTTGTTTGCTGCCTCGATGCTCAGCTCGTAGAGCTGGAGAAACTCAGTGGGGTTAGGAGTGCCATCGTAGCGTGGAGGCAGATCCGTCTTGAACTTACCGGGCCAGATGACGCGGCGCAGTTCCGGGGTGAAAGCACGGCAGCCTGTCACACTCATAGGTGCCGGTCGCATGGGGGGAGCTTGATCGTGGCGCCCGCGCGCTATTGTCTCTGGCGGCACACGGTCTTGACGTGGCTGTGCTGGAAGCGCGCACACTTCTCCTTGGGGCCGCTACACCACTTGGCAGCTTTCTTCCTCGCCCATCGGCGCCCTGCACGGCGGGTCATGCTGGAGTGCCTCACACCTGAGCTTGGGATTCACGCCATGTAGAGGAGGAGGAGGAGGCGCTCCATGAGCCACGTCGCCCGCCAGGGACAACAGAGGACGGCGAACGGGGCAGTGCAGGGGCCTCACCGGCGGTGTCGATGAGCTCGGTGATTCGGCCGAGCCAGTCATCGTAGAGGTCGTTGGACGGACAGTAGCGTAGAAGCTCACGCGCCATGAGCAACACAACCTGCGCATTCACTGGCCCGTGGCAAGCGTGGGAAGACGAAGACGACGCTGTGGCCGGAGTGGTGATGGAGTCGCGGTGCGGTTGTTGCACCGCACGGATGGTGGCAGCGACGAATCCTGTTGTTCACGAGCAGCAGGGTCGGTGGCGGCGTTAGCCACAGGGGAGGCAGAGCGGCGACGAGCACCGTTGCCCATGGGTGTCGTTTGAGCAACACGAACGACCTGGCGCTCGGCACGGACATGGCGAGTGTCGGCCATAGGAACGATGGAACGGCGACGGAGCGAACGGTGGAAGAGATGCTTGGACACGCCCCTACCTGGCGTGCCAAATGTTAGATTCGGGGCTCCGCAGACCCAAGAAAGGTTCGAACTCTGGGGCATCTGTGAAGAACTCGACCTATCCAGCCTACCATCCTATTGTCCCACGGCTTAGCTCAATGAACAAGGGAGAAGATGAACGCGGTAGTTTACCCAAGTTCGGGCCATCTTGTGGTGTAAGACCCTACTCCTGCTTTGTGGTGGATTGGCCTCACGAGGGGCTGAGGATGAACTAGTACAAGGGATGAACAACCTCGCGAGGTCTATGGTTGAGGGAATGAGTCGTCTCCTTCTACGGTGGTGGCTAACCTATATTTATAGTGGCCTCGGTCCTCTTCCCCCAAAATGTAGGCGATAAGGGATCCACAGTGGCCAATTTGAAAGGGGACAAGTAGTACATCTTATCCTGATGAAAGGTGGCCTTCGCCTACAAAGCTTCTGGTCATGACGTTGCGGTGGGCTCGGCGGTGACATCTGTCCTGCCGTCCTGACGGTCTTGGCCTTGTTGCACCGGGATGGAAACCTTTGCCAGATTCCTCAGGAACCCACACGTGCGCCTGCCTCCTTAGCAACAAAGAGGAAACTGCCTCTTCTGCGCCCGCTAGCGCCCACCTAGCCTTGGTCGCCATGGCTTGCGTCATGGCAACCTCATGAGGTCGGGTACCTGCATAGAAATCTCCGCTCCTCAGGAGGTCGCCTGGGAAGGCCGCTCCCTCGGGAGGTCTTGGTGTCCTCCGCCTCGCGAGGGTGTTGTCTTGGTGGTCTTGTAGATGGGACGTACCAGGCCATTGATGGAGCCACGCCAAGGGCCGCAGGCAGGCAGGTCTAGGTAGCTTGGTTGCCATAACGCCGACACACACATCGACCATTATCCAGGATGCATCTAGTGTATTAAGTTCATGAAAAAATGGAGTAATGCAATAAGAACGATGACATGATGTAGACAAGATATATTCATGTAGGAATAGACCCCATCTTGTTATCCTTAATGGAAATGATCAATACGTGTCTTGCTGCCCCTTCTGTCACTGGGAAAGAATACCGCACAACCGAACCCATCACAAAGCACCTCTTCCCATGGTAAGAAAAATCGATCTAGTCAGCCTAGATAAACCAAAGATTCGAAGAAGAAATACGAGGCTATAAGTAATCATGCATATAAGAGATCAAAACTCAAATAACTTTCATGGATAAAATAGATCTGATCATAAACTCAATAGTTCATTAGATCCCAACAAACACACCGCAAAAATAGTTACATCAAATAGATCTCCAAGAAACCATTATATTAAGAATCAAAAGAGAGAGACGAAGCCATCTAGCTACTAACTACAGACCCGCAGGTCTATAATGAACTACTCACGCATCATCGGAGAGGCACCAATGAGGATGATGAACCCCTCCATGATGGTGTCTAGATTGGATCTGGTGGTTTTGGAACTTGCGGCGGCTGGAATTGTGTTTCGTCGACTCCCCTAGGGTTTTTGGATTTTCGGGTTATTTATAGATCAAAGAGGCGGTGCGGGAGGTGGCCGAGGTGGGCACAATGCACTAGGGCACGCCTGGGGCCCCAGGTGGGTTGTGCTCCCCTAGGAGCCCCCGTTTGGTACTTCTTTGGCCCAACATGTGTCTTCTGATCCAGAAAAATTCTGCAAAAAGTTTTGCTACATTTGGACTCTGTTTGGTATTGATTTTCCGCGAAGTAAAAAACAAGCAAAAAACTGCAACTGGCACTGGGCACTATGTCAATAGGTTAGTCCCAAAAAATGATATAAAGTTGCTATAAAATGATTGTGAAACATCCAAGAATGGTAATATAAGAGAATGGAACAATAAAAAATTATAGATACGTTGGAGACGTGTCAGGACCTCCCGTGGTGGGTCGGCCAATGATAACCCACAAGTATAGCAAATCAATTGTAGCATTTTTCGATAAGTAAGAGTGTCGAACCAACGAGGAGCTAAAGGTACAATTAATATTCTCTCATGTTCTATCGACCACCAATACAACTGTAAGCACACCAACGTTTGCCTTACCCAGAAACAAGTAATAAAACTAGAAGTACATTGACGATGAAGTTGGTTAGGTTTGCAAGATAATAAAGAACGTGAAAATAAAAGTTAGGTGATGATTTAATAAAAGTATAATTAAGTTAGTATAGCGAGTGTGGAAATGTGGTGGTAGGATTTGCGGAATTTCCCCTAAGCAATTGCCTACGTTACTAGACCGATAGCAAGTTTTTATGTGGGAGAGGTCACTGCTAGCATGTCATTCCTTACTTGGAATTCTATGCACTTATGATTGAAACTATTAGCAAGCATCCGCAACTACTAAAGTTCATCGAACATATAAACCACGCTGTGTTACGTGCCGTTTTAGCGCATCTGCGCGCGATAGCCTTCGCGAGCCGAGTGATCTTTTTTACTGTCGCTCAGTTTTGGCTGCTAGCAGCGGGTCAGCTGATAGTTTTTGTTCACATCTATAGTTGCTTTAGGAGTGCATGACGAGTGGGGTCAAGGAAACAACTTGGTTTTTCTCCAATTCTGCGTAAGCAGGGCTTGAAACCTTACAACTACGAGCAGTAAAAGGACAAAGCGACGCGGCTTCCTTCCTGTCGCTCGCTTCCTCCTCTACTTCCCACGCGCTAATCCCTTCCCTCCACCCTCTCGCTCGCGGCCACCGCCCTAGCCTTCCCTGCCGCTCATCCCCCCTACTCCGGCGCACCCTCTCGCTGGCCACCACATCCCTCAGCCCATGGATTTTAGCGCAACCACTCTCGGCCGCCACCTCTCCGCTCATCTCCTTGTTTCCTCCCAATTTACCGATCTGGAGTTGGAGAGACAAATACGGCCGTCGGCACCGTGGGCTGATAGAGGTCGTCACCTCTCCTCACCTCCTCTCATGTTCTAGTGGTGGCGCCACCGGGGATGAGGGGAGCAGCAGTTTCGACTTGCAAACGCGAGTAGCAGCCGTGGTGCTGGGAATGCGAGCAGCGGCCACAACAGGCGGCAATGCTGACGAAGAGGTGGTCCATGGTGCCTTTGTCATTGTCGTCCTCGGTAGAAGGTCAGGACAAGATGGATCTCAACATTCTCTATGAGATACGTCATCCATGGAAGATGCAGAAGAAAAACTCATGCATGTTGCTCTAATTTTCTTCTATAATTCATTGATGGTCAAAATATTGCTCTTAACAAACATTGAATTGGGATCTCAGTCACAATGTATGTGATTATCATGGTGTGGTCTTCATGCTTGGTGTGGAGGAGCAGGGGAGGATGATTAGGACGAGCATGGGGGATGGAGTAGCCTGGCCGGAGCTCCGGCGGCGCCCAGGTCATGGTGGAATGGAGTCGGCCACTGATACGTCTCCAACGTATCTATAATTTTTTATTGTTCCATGCTGTTATATTATCATTCTTGGATTCTTTACAATCATTTTATAGCAACTTCATATCATTTTTTGGGACTAACCTATTGACATAGTGCCCAGTGTTGGTTACTGTTTTTTGCTAGTTTTTTACTTCGCAGAATATCAGTACCAACCGAAGTCCAAATGCCACGAAACTTTTTGGAGATTTTTTTAGAATAGAAAACAACCTGGGAGCCAAGGAAGCACCAGAGGAGAGGCTGGTGACCCACAAGTACAGGGGATCAATCGTAGTCCTTTTGATAAGTAAGAGTGTCGAACCCAATGAGGAGCAGAAGGAAATAATAAGTGGTTTTTAGCAAGATATTTTCTGCAAGCACTAAAATAGTCGGTAACAGGTAGTTTGATAGCAAGATAATTTGTAACAAACAAGTAACGGTAATGGTAAATAAAGTGCAGCAAGGTAACCCAATATTTTCATGGCAAAGGACAGGCCAAAACGGTCTCTTATAATAAGCAAAGTGTTCTTGAGGGTACACGGGAATTTCATCTAGTCACTTTTATCATGTTGGTTTGATTCACATTCGCTACTTTGATAATTAGATATGTGGGTGGACCGGCGCTTGGATGTCGTTCTTACTTGAACAAACCTCCCACTTATGATTAACCCCCTCGCAAGCATCCGCAACTACGAGAAAAGTGTTAAGATAAAATCTAACCATAGCATTACATATTTGGATCCAAATCGGTCCCTTACAAAGTAGCGCATAAACTAGGGTTTAAGCTTCTGTCAATCTAGCAACTGATCATCTAATAACTACTCCACAATGCATTCCCTTAAGCCCAAAGAAGGTGAAGTTCCATGTAGTTGACGTTCACATGCCACCACTAAGGGAATCACAACATACATATCATCAAAATATCGAACACATATCAAATTCACATGATTACTTGCAACATGACTTCTATCGTGACCTCAAGAACAAAGGTAACTACTCACAAATAATATTCATGCTCAAGACCAGAGGGGTATTAAATAGCATAATGGATCTGAACATATAATCTTCCACCAAATAAACCATATAGTAATCAACTACAAGATGTAATGAATACTATTAGTCACCCACATGTACCAATCTGAGGTTCCGATACAAAGATTGAACACAAGAGATGAAGTAGGGTTTGAGAAGAGATGGTGTTGTTGAAGATGTTGATGAAGATTGGCCTCCCAAATATGAGAGGATTGTTGGTGATGACGATGGTTCGATTTCCCCCTCTGGGAGGGAAGTTCCTCCGGCAGAATTGCTCTGCCGGAGGGCAAAAGTGCTCCTGCCCAAGTTCCGCCTCGAGATGGCGGCGTTTCGTCATGAAAGTCCTCGCCTTATTTTTTTATATGTCAAAATGACCTATATACCAGAAGCTGGGCACCGGAGGTGGGCTGGGTGATGACCCACAAGTATAGGGGATCACTCATAGTCCCTTCGATAAGTAAGAGTGTCGAACCCAATGAAGAGCTGAAGGAAATGACTAGTGGTTTTCAGCAAGGTATTTTCTGCAAGCGTTGAAATAGTCGGTAACTGGTAGTTTGATAGCAAGATAATTTGTAACTGACAAGTAATGGTAGCGGTAAATAAAGTGTCGCAAGGTAGATCAATCCTTTTGTGGCAAAGGACAGGCCAAAACGGTCTCTCATAATAAGCAAAGTGTTCTTGAGGGCACACGGGAATTTCATCTAGTTACTTTCATCATGTTGGTTTGATCCGCGTTCGCTACTATGATAATTTGATATGTAGGTGGACCGGTGCTTGGGTGCTGTTCTTACTTGAACAAAACTCCCACCTATGATTAACCCCCTCACAACATCCGCAACTACAAGAAAAATATTAAGATAAAATATAACCATAGCATTAAACATTTGGATCCAAATTGGTCCCTTATGAAGTAGCGCATAAACTAGTCTTTTAGCTTCTGTCACTCGAGCAACCCATCATCTAATAACTACTCCACAATGCATTCCCTTAGGCCCAAAGATGGTGAAGTTCCATGTAGTCGATGTTCACATGACACCACTAAGGGAATCATAATATACATATCATCAAAGTATCGAACACATATCAAGTTCACATGATTACTTGCAACATGATTTCTCCCTTGACCTCGAGAACAAAAGTAACTATTCACAAATGATAATCATGCTCAAGATCAGAGGGGTATTAAATAGCATAATGGATCTAAACATATAATCTTCCACCAAATAAACCATATAGTAATCAACTACAAGATGCAATCAACACTACTAGTCACCCACAGGTACCAACTTGAGGCTCCGGTACAAAGATTGAACACAAGAGATGAACTAGGGTTTGAGAGGAGATGGTGCTGTTGAAGATGTTGATGGATATTGGCCTCCCAAAGGTGAGAGGGTTGTTGGTGATGACGATGGCTTCGATTTACCCCTCCGAGAGGGAAGTTCCCCTAGTGAAATCACTCCCCGGAGGGCAAAAGTGCTCCTGCCCAAGTTCTGCATCGAGATGGCGGCGCTTCATCCCGAAAGTCCTCTCCTTATTTTTCTAGGTCAAAATACCTGAAGTACCAAAATATGGGCAACAGAGGTGGTCCGGGCTAGCCACAACCCACCAGGGCGCGCCCTGGTGTCTTGTGGTCACTAGGTGGCCCCCCTCCGGTAGTTATTTGCTCCAGTATTTTTATATATTCCAAAATAATTATCCGTAAATTTTCTGCTCATTTGGAGATGTGCAGAATAGTTAACTCTTAGGTAGCTTTTCAGGTCCAGAATTCCAGCTGCCAGCATTCTCCCTCTTTGTGTAAACCATTCATATTGTGAGAGAAAATGCATTCGAATTACTCCATAAAGTGTTATAAAGCATAAAAACACTATAAATAACAGTAGGAAAATATGATGCAAAATGGACATATCAACTCCCCTAAGCTCAGACCTCGCTTGTCCTCAAGCAAAAAACCGATATCGAAAAACATGCCCACATGCTTAGAGAGAGGTGCCGATAAAAACAAAATACGGACATAGTAGCATCATGCTCATTATTAATAACAACAAAAAACTTTATTATAGAACTTTATCACATCACTTTATCATATAGCTTCTCACGAACAAGTAACAATTCATCACAACATCAAAGTAAAACCATAAACTCTCTTGAAAACCAACAAACTATGTTCTCAGTCAACTTTGCAACTACAATTCATCATATTTTCATGAAGGGTCTCATATCGAAGCCTTTTGGCAAGGCCACATACTCAACCATCATTTAATCTTCTATTATTGTTAACACACACCGCATATACACATGAGCAAAAAGTTTCAACCAGACACATAGAAATATAGGGGCTTATAGTTTCGCATCCCAACTTATTCACCTCAAGGGTGATGTCAACAATAATAACTCATGCCTACTCATATCCA
>NW_025232130.1:9432-10213 GCF_018294505.1 Triticum aestivum | reverse complement strand
ATGCATTTACTGATTTGTTTTGAGGTAAATGGCCCTGAAATTGAAAAGGTCTACAAATGAACTCTGAAAAGATTGAAACTTGGCATGGTATCATCATTTCACCCGCATAGCATGTGCAAAAAAGTAGAGAGGGTCATGGCAAAAACTGGATGCACTTCGTGTACAAACTGGACAATCTCTTTCGAAGTATCAGGGTTTCGGACGAAAACTCATCTGTTACACCGGCAATTCAAAATTTTAATAACTTATTACAACTCTGGACGTTTTTTGCATTCAGCATGCACCATTCAAAGCCACGTCATCAACTTTCAACCCTTTGTGACATAATTTGCTATTTTTAATGCATTTACTGATTTGTTTTGAGCTAAATGGCCCTGCAATTGAAAAGCTCTACAAATGAACTCTGAAAAGGTTGAAACTTGGCATGGTATCATCATTTCACCCGCATAGCATGTGCAAAAAAGTATAAAGGGTCAAGGAAAAAACTGGATACACTTCGTGTACCAACTGGACAATCTCTTTCGAAGTATCAGGGTTTCGGAAGAAAACTCATCTGTTACACCGGCAATTCAAAAATTTAATAACTTATTACAACTCCGGACGTTTTTGCATTGAGCATGCACCATTCGAAGCCACGTCATCAACTTTCAACCGTTTCCGACATAATTTTTTGTTTTTCACGCATTTACTGATTTCTTTTGAGCTAAATGACCCAGAAATTGAAAAGCTCTACAAATGAACTCTGAAAAGGTTAAAACTTGGCATGGTATCATCATTTCAC
>NW_025232130.1:8800-9421 GCF_018294505.1 Triticum aestivum | reverse complement strand
AAAGGGTCAAGGAAAAAACTGGATACACTTCGTGTACCAACTGGACAATCTCTTTCGAAGTATCAGGGTTTCGGAAGAAAACTCATCTGTTACACCGGCAATTCAAAAATTTAATAACTTATTACAACTCCGGACGTTTTTGCATTGAGCATGCACCATTCGAAGCCACGTCATCAACTTTCAACCGTTTCTGACATAATTTTTTGTTTTTCACGCATTTACTGATTTCTTTTGAGCTAAATGACCCAGAAATTGAAAAGATCTACAAATGAACTCTGAAAAGGTTAAAACTTGGCATGGTATCATCATTTCACCCGCATAGCATGTGCAAAAAAGTAGAGAGGGTCACGGCAAAAACTGGATGCACTTCGTGTACAAACTAGACAATCTCTTTCGAAGTATCAGGGTTTCGGACGAAAACTCATCTGTTACACCGGCAATTCCAAATTTTAATAACTTATTACAACTCTGGACGTTTTTTGCATTCAGCATGCACCATTCAAAGCCACATCATCAACTTTCAACCGTTTCCGACATAATTTTTTGTTTTCACGCATTTACTGATTTCTTTTGAGCTAAATGACCCTGAAATTGAAAAGCTCTACAAATGAACTCTGAAAA
>NW_025232130.1:7527-8621 GCF_018294505.1 Triticum aestivum | reverse complement strand
CATAGCATGTGCAAAAAAGTAGAGAGGGTCACGGCAAAAACTGGATGCACTTCGTGTACAAACTAGACAATCTCTTTCGAAGTATCAGGGTTTCAGACGAAAACTCATCTGTTACACCGGCAATTCCAAATTTTAATAACATATTACAACTCTGGACGTTTTTTGCATTCAGCATGCACCATTCAAAGCCACATCATCAACTTTCAACCGTTTCCGACATAATTTTTTGTTTTCACGCATTTACTGATTTCTTTTGAGCTAAATGACCCTGAAATTGAAAAGCTCTACAAATGAACTCTGAAAAGGTTAAAACTTGGCATGGTATCATCATTTCACCTGCATAGCATGTGCAAAAAAGTAGAAAGGGTCAAGGCAAAAACTGGATACACTTCGTGTACCAACTGGACAATCTCTTTCGAAGTATCAGGGTTTCGGACGAAAAGTCATCTGTTACACCGGCAATTCAAAATTTTAATAACTTATTACAACTCTGGACTTTTTTGCATTCAGCATGCACCATTCAAAGCCACATCATCAACTTTCAACCCTTTGTGACATAATTTGCTATTTTTAATGCATTTACTGATATGTTTTGAGCTAAATAGCCCTGCAATTGAAAAGCTCTACAAATGAACTCTGAAAAGGTTGAAACTTGGCATGGTATCATCATTTCACCCGCATAGCATGTGCAAAAAAGTAGAAAGGGTCAAGGCAAAAACTGGATGCACTTCGTGTACCAACTGGACAATCTCTTTCGAAGTATCATGGTTTCAGACGAAAACTTATCTGTTACATCGGCAATTCAAAACTTTAATAACTTATCACAACTTTGGACGTTTTTTGCATTCAGCATGCACCATTCAAAGCCACGTCATCAACTTTTAACCCTTTCTGACATAATTTGCTATTTTTCATGCATTTACTGATTTGTTTTGAGCTAAATGGCCCTGAAATTGAAAAACCTCTACAAATGAACTCTGAAAAGGCTGAAACTTGGCATGGTATCATCATTTCACCCGCACAGCATGTGCAAAAAAGTAGAGAGGGTCACGGCAAAAACTGGATGCACTTCGTGTACAAACTGGACAATCTCT
>NW_025232130.1:6753-7339 GCF_018294505.1 Triticum aestivum | reverse complement strand
TGACATAATTTGCTATTTTTCATGCATTTACTGATTTGTTTTGAGCTAAATGGCCCTGAAATTGAAAAAGCTCTACAAATGAACTCTGAAAAGGTTGAAACTTGGCGTGGTATCATCATTTCACGCGCACAGCATGTGCAAAAAAGTAGAGAGGGTCACGGCAAAAACTGGATGCACTTCGTGTACAAACTGCACGATCTCTTTTGAAGTATCAGGGTTTCAGACGAAAACTCATCTGTTACACCGGCAATTCAAAATTTTAATAACTTATTACAACTCTGGACGTTTTTTGCATCCGGCATGCAACATTCAAAGCCACGTCATCAACTTTCAACCCTTTCTGACAGAATTTGCTTTTTTTAATGCATTTACTGATTTGTTTTGAGCTAAATGGCCCTGAAATTGAAAAGTTCTATAAATGAACTCTGAAAAGTTTCAAACTTGGCATGGTATCATCATTTCACCCGCATAGCATGTGCAAAAAAATAGAGAGGGTCATGGCAAAAACTGGATGCACCTCGTGTACAAACTGGACAATCTCTTTCGAAGTATCATGGTTTCGGACGAAAACTCATCTGTTAAACCG
>NW_025232130.1:2927-3564 GCF_018294505.1 Triticum aestivum | reverse complement strand
TAGAAAGGGTCAACGCAAAAACTGGATACACTTCGTGTACCGACTCGACAATCTCTTTCGAAGTATCAGGGTTTAGGACGAAAACTCATCTGTTACACCGGCAATTCAACATTTTAATAACTTATTACAACTCTGGACGTTTTTTGCATTCAGCATGCACCATTCAAAGCCACATCATCAACTTTCAACCCTTTGTGACATAATTTGCTATTTTTAATGCATTTACTGATTTGTTTTGAGCTAAATGGCCCTGCAATTGAAAAGCTCTACAAATGAACTCTGAAAAGGTTAAAACTTGGCATGGTATCATCATTTCACCCGCATAGCATGTGCAAAAAAGTAGAGAGGGTCACGGCAAAAACTGGATGCACTTCGTGTACAAACTAGACAATCTCTTTTGAAGTATCAGGGTTTCAGACGAAAACTTATCTGTTACATCAGCAATTCAAAATTTCAATAACTTATTACAACTTTGGACGTTTTTTGCATTCAGCATGCACCAATCAAAGCCACGTCATCAAATTTTAACCCTTTCTGACATAATTTGCTATTTTTCATGCATTTACTGATTTGATTTGAGCTAAATGGCCCTGAAATTGAAAAACCTCTACAAATGAACTCTGAAAAGGCTAAAACA
>NW_025232130.1:0-2894 GCF_018294505.1 Triticum aestivum | reverse complement strand
TTACATCAGCAATTCAAAATTTCATTAACTTATTACAACTTTGGACGTTTTTTGCATTCAGCATGCACCATTCAAAGCCACGTCATCAACTTTTAACCCTTTCTGACATAATTTGCTATTTTTCATGCATTTACTGATTTGTTTTGAGCTAAATGGCCCTGAAATTGAAAAACCTCTACAAATGAACTCTGAAAAGGTTGAAACTTGGCATGGTATCATCATTTCACCCGCACAGCATGTGCAAAAAAGTAGAGAGGGTCACGGCAAAAACTGGATGCACTTCGTGTACAAACTGGACAATCTCTTTCGAAGTATCAGGGTTTCGGACGAAAACTCATCTGTTACATCGGCAATTCAAAATTTTAATAACTTATTACAACTCTGGACGTTTTTTGCATTCAGCATGCACCATTCAAAGCCACATCATCAAGTTTCTACCGTTTCCGACATAATTTTTTGTTTTTCACGCATTTACTGATTTCTTTTGAGCTAAATGACCCTGAAATTGAAAAGCTCTACAAATGAACTCTGAAAAGGTTAAAACTTGGCATGGTATCATCATTTCACCTGCATAGCATGTGCAAAAAAGTAGAAAGGGTCAAGGCAAAAAATGGATACACTTCGTGTACCAACTGGACAATCTCTTTCGAAGTATTAGGGTTTCGGACGAAAACTCATCTGTTACACCGGCAATTCAAAATTTTAATAACTTATTACAACTCTGGACTTTTTTGCATTCAGCATGCACCATTGAAAGCCACGTCATCAACTTTCAACCCTTTGTGACATAATTTGCCATTTTTAATGCATTTACTGATTTGTTTTGAGCTAAATGGCCCTGCAATTGAAAAGCTCTACAAATGAACTCTGAAAAGGTTGAAACTTGGCATGGTATCATCATTTCACCCGCATAGCATGTGCAAAAAAGTAGAGAGAGTCATGGCAAAAACTGGATGCACTTCGTGTACCAACTGGACAATCTCTTTCAAAGTATCAGGATTTCGGACGAAAACTTATCTGTTACATCGGCAATTCAAAACTTTAATAACTTATTACAACTTTGGACATTTTTTGCATTCAGCATGCACCATTCAAAGCCACGTCATCAACTTTTAACCCTTTCTGACATAATTTGCTATTTTTCATGCATTTACTGATTTGTTTTGAGCTAAATGGCCCTAAAATTGAAAAGCTCTACAAATGAACTCTGAAAAGGTTGAAACTTGGCATGGTATCATCATTTCACCCGCACAGCATGTGCAAAAAAGTAGAGAGGGTCACGGCAAAAACTGGATGCACTTCGTGTACAAACTGGACAATCTCTTTCGAAGTATGAGGGTTTCGGATGAAAACTCATCTGTTACATCGGAAATTCAAAATTTTAATAACTTATTACAACTCTGGACATTTTTTGCATTCAGCATGCACCATTCAAAGCCACGTCATCAACTTTTAACCCTTTCTGGCATAATTTGCTATTTTTCATGCATTTACTGATTTGTTTTGAGCTAAATGGCCCTGAAATTGAAAAAGCTCTACAAATGAACTCTGAAAAGGTTGAAACTTGGCGTGGTATCATCATTTCACCCGCACAGCATGTGCAAAAAAGTAGAGAGGGTCACGGCAAAAACTGGATGCACTTCATGTACAAACTGCACGATCTCTTTTGAAGTATCAGGGTTTCGGACGAAAACTCATCAGTTACACCGGCAATTCAAAATTTTAATAACTTATTACAACTCTGGACGTTTTTTGCATCCAGCATGCACCATTCAAAGCCACGTCATCAACTTTCAAACCATTGTGACATAATTTGCTATTTTTAATGCATTTACTGATTTGTTTTGAGCTAAATGGCCTTCAATTGAAAAGCTCTACAAATGAACTCTGAAAAGGTTGAAACTTGGCATGGTATCATCATTTCACCCGCATAGCATGTGCAAAAAGGTAGAGAGGGTCACGGCAAAAACTGGATGCACTTCGTGTACAAACTGGACAATCTCTTTCGAAGTATCATGGTTTCGGACGAAAACTCATCTGTTACACCGGCAATTCAAAATTTTAATAACTTATTACAACTCCGGACGTTTTTTCCACCCAACATGCAACATTCAAAGCCACATCATCAACTTTTAACCCTTTCTGACATAATTTGCTCTTTTTCATGCATTTACTGATTTGTTTTGAGCTAAATGGCCCTGAAATTGAAAATGCTCTACAAATGAACTCTGAAAAGGTTGAAACTTTGCATGGTATCATCATTTCACCCGCATAGCATGTGCAAAAAAGTAGAGAGGGTCATGGCAAAAACTGGATGCACTTCGTGTACAAACTGGAAAATCTCTTTCGAAGTATCAGGGTTTCGGACGAAAACTCATCTGTTACACCGGCAATTGAAAATTTTAATAACTTATTACAACTCTGGACGTTTTTTGCATTCAGCATGCACCATTCAAAGCCACGTCATCAACTTTCAACCCTTTGTGACATAATTTGCTATTTTTAATGCATTTACTGATTTGTTTTGAGCTAAATGGCCCTGCAATTGAAAAGCTCTACAAATGAACTCTGAAAAGGTTGAAACTTGGCATGGTATCATCATTTCACCCGCATAGCATATGTAAAAAAGTAGAAAGGGTCAAGGAAAAAACTGGATACACTTCGTGTACAAACTAGACAATCTCTTTCGAAGTACCAGGATTTCGGACGAAAACTCATCTGTTACACCGGCAATTCAAAATTTTAATAACTTATTACAACTCCGGACGTTTTTGCATTGAGCATGCACCATTCAAAGCCACGTCATCAACTTTCAACCGTTTCCGACATAATTTTTTGTTTTTCACGCATTTACTGATTTCTTTTGAGCTAAATGACCCTGAAATTGAAAGCTC
>NW_025232129.1:8284-10215 GCF_018294505.1 Triticum aestivum | reverse complement strand
CACCGTGCCACGTACCTACCGCATCACAGCCCACCCCTACGGTCAGCGCTGTCCACGGCCTCCAGTAGGCTACAAACACCAGAAACTACTTGCAACTCCTGGACGGAGAACTAGGGTGAATAAGAAGCCGAGAGGGTCCATTGGTTTCGGGCCCAATGCATGGTAGTAGCTGATTCTTAAATCACACATACAGATCTCAGTGCTTAAGGTCGGCTTCAATGAAACAACCCACCATGTACTCCTACATGGCCTCTCATCGATACCTTTACCAAATCGTGTTCACCACACCACTCTCATTACCGACATAATCATTTCACTCTAGCCCATCACCCAGATGGACCAGACCTGACACGACTCTAAGCATAGCAGGCATAGCAAGGTAGGAACAACACATACATAGGGCTCAATCAACTCCTACACATGCTAGTGGGTTTTATCTAGTTACTGTGGCAATGACAGGTCATGCAGAGGAAATGGGTTCAACTACCGTAACACACAGCAGTTTGAATCGTGTTGTCTTAATGCAGTAAAAGAGAGCAGGAGCGAGAACATGGGATTGTATCGATATGATCAAATGGTTGGTTGCTTGCCTGATGGTTCGATGCACTGATATGGTTCTTCGTTAGGGTAATCACGGTACTCCTCGGAGGCAGAACCTGTCGCAAAGGACATCGGTACACAACATCACCAAACAATGTGCAACAATATGATGCATGCATGAAACATGGCAATATGAGTGTGTTGGGCTAATGCAACTAAAACCAGAAGGATTTGAGCAAATTTGAATCAAGGATTCAAATTTCAAATTCAAATATGGCCTTTTAAAGTGCTTTTCCTTGTTCTGCTTGAAACATCAATTTAACTTGTTTGATCATGCATGAAAATAGTACAGATGGATAGATTGGATTTTTCTGATCATTTTTCATATATAATTTGTCCAATTTGGAGTTACAGAATAAAAGTTATGAATTTTTGAAGTTTAAATAATATTCTGGAATTTCCTGATTTAAATTAAATCCAGAATTTATAATTATTGCGCCAGCATGACGTCAGCATGACGTCAGTGGTCAACTGCGGCTGGCTGAAGTCAAACCTGACGTGTGGGGGCCACACGTCAATGACAGGGGGGGTTTAACAGGTTTAAATTAATCCTAATTAGGGATTAGTGGCGCTGGGGCCCACTGTCAGTGTCAGGGGGGGTTGACTAACGGTAATTAGGACTAACTAACCACCTGTCCGACAGGGCCCACGTGTCAGTGACCCTGGGGGGGGTCAAACCTCAGGTCGGACAGGTCAAACCCGCCGGCGGTTAGTCGCCGGCGAGGTCCGCGGCGTGCAGGGGCCTCGGGTTTCCTCTGTGGTGCTCCAAACGGCGTGCGGCTAGGTGCGTTGGATAGCTAGCTCGACGGCGCGTCGGACGGTGGCCGTGGCTGGCCCTGGGGTGGCCGGAGTCGACGGCGGCGAGCTCGGCTGCGGCTGCCGGAGTTCGGGTGCGGTCGGAATCGTCGTTGCAGGGGGCTTGGGGAGGCGTTAGTGCGCGCTGCGTGCTCCTGGTGAGGTGGGGAGCACGATAGTGCGCTCGGTTGGGTGCTACGGTGACCGTGGCCACGACGGCGACATCGCCGGCGGCGTGGAGCTCTCGGCCGAGGTGGGGCTAGGGCCTAGAGGTCGAAAGAGACCAGGGAAGAAGGGGGAAACGATCCGGGGGCTCACCGCGGAGCTGCAGGGATGGTTAGCGGGCTCGGGGACGCGCTGGTGACGGCGAATTCGACGGCGACGACGGTCGGATCCCGAAGAGGGGAACGGCGACGTGGCGGCGATGCAGGGCTTCCGGGGAGCTGTGGAGTGGTGGGGAGGAAGAGGGGGTCGTGGCGGAGCTTCTGAGCTAGTCGGGGGAGCGAGGGGTGGCCGGAGACGGCTGCTGTGGCGAA
>NW_025232129.1:0-8255 GCF_018294505.1 Triticum aestivum | reverse complement strand
CGACGGTCGGAGCCCGAAGAGGGGAACGGCGACGTGGCGGCGATGCAGGGCTTCCGGGGAGCTGTGGAGTGGTGGGGAGGAAGAGGGGGTCGTGGCGGAGCTTCTGAGCTAGTCGGGGGAGCGAGGGGTGGCCGGAGACGGCTGCTGTGGCGAACGGCGGCGACGGTGGTGTTCGGCCGTGTGAGAGAGAGAGCGAGGGAGAGGAGGGGAGAGCCGGGGGAGAGTGAGAGAGAGCAGGGGGAGAGGCGTGGCGTCGTCCAGGGCATCGAGGCGAGGAGAGGGAGGGCAGGCAGGCAGGGAGAGAGGTGGCGTGGCGCGGTGGCGCGCGCGCGCCGGCCACACTCCCCTCCCTCTGTCGGGACGAAGACGACAGAGGAAGGAGGTGGGCTGGGCCGGTTGCTGGCTGGGCCAGCCAGCTGGCTGGGCCGCACAGTGGAGGAGCCCAGGTAAGTTTCTCCTGTTATATATTTTTCTGTTTTCTAATTCTGACATTTGTTTTGATTTAAAAAAATATATTAAATCATTTATTTAACTTATGCCAATTTTTGCAGGAGCTATATATATTAATCCAGAGCTCTTTTATAAATGGCATAATATTTGGACATATATTAATATATATAATTAATATATTTCCAATGCAAATATTTATGCATTAATTCCAAATGCCCAAAATAAATGTCCATGAGCCACTAAAATTATTGGTTTGATTTTTATCTCTGTCCAATATTTTCAGAGAGCAACATGAGCATTTTCTTGGATCCTTTTGGAGAAATTTTTATTTGGGTCATTTTCAAAATGATTCTGACGGTTTCACATATCCCCATTTCAAGTTTCTGATGAAAGAGTAAACATGATGCAACACTCTAATGCATGACTAGCTAGGGTGTGACAACTCACCCCCACTCAAAAGAATCTCGTCCCGAGATTTGGGTTCCTCCGGGAAGAAGGCGGGATACTCGAGTCGAAGACGATCCTCCCTTTCCCAGGTTGCTTCATCCTCAGAATGGTGCGACCATTGAACTTTGAGAAACTTGATGTTATGACGTCGGGTGGTACGCTCGGCCTGATCGAGGATACGAATGGGGTACTCTCGATATGTAAGATTATCTTGGAGATCAAGCGTTTCGTGGTCCACTTCACGGATAGGATCCGAGAAGCAACACCTGAGTTGAGAAACGTGGAAGACATCGTGGACCCTGGAGAGGTGTGGAGGTAGTTTCAATTGGTAGGCAACTTCTCCTCGTTTGGCGAGAATGCGAAAAGGTCCAATGTAACGAGGAGCCAATTTGCCTTTGATACCGAAACGATGGGTTCCCTTCAGAGGGGTGACCCGAAGATAAGCCTTCTCGTCAACCTCGAAAGTCATAGCCTTATGTTTTCGGTCATATTGACTCTTTTGACGAGATTGGGCTGTTTTCAACTTTTCACGAACGATACGAACTTGTTCTTCTGCTTCCTGAATCATATCCGGGCCAAAGAATTGTCTTTCCCCGGTCTCTGACCAGTTAAGGGGTGTTCGACATCGTCGTCCATAGAGAACTTCAAAAGGGGCTTTACCCAAGCTAGATTGATAGCTGTTGTTGTAGGCGAATTCGGCAAATGGAAGGCACTTCTCCCAGTCCATTCCGAACGAGATAACAGAGGCTCGAAGCATGTCTTCTAGAATCTGATTGACGCGTTCCACTTGACCACTCGACTGAGGGTGGAAAGCGGTGCTAAAGGAGAGACGAGTCCCCATAGCATTTTGGAAACTTTCCCAAAATCGAGAGGTGAAAAGACTTCCTCGATCCGAGTTAATTTCCAAAGGAACACCATGGAGAGACACTATTCGGGAGATGTACAAATCTGCCAGCTGACTAGCGGTTATACTCTCACGAACAGGTAAGAAATGAGCTACTTTGGAAAGACGATCGACTACGACGAAAATAGCATTATTCCCTCTCTTGGTCCTGGGAAAACCGGTAATGAAATCCATACCAATTTTATCCCATTTCCATTCAGGAATAGCTAAGGGTTGAAGGGTGCCAGCAGGCCGTTGGTGCTCTGCTTTTACACGACGACAGACGTCGCAATTTGCAATATACTGAGCAATTTCTCTCTTCATCCTAGTCCACCAGAACCTCTGGCGTAGGTCCTGATACATCTTAGTACTACCGGGATGAATGGTGAGAGGAGATTCATGAGCTTCCTTAAGGATTAATCGCCTTAGGTTGCGCACTTTGGGAACCACTAGTCGATTCCCGAAGTATACGACTCCTTGATCATTAATGGAGAAACAATTCGCAATTCCTTTCTGAATGTTCCTCTTGATGCGGGAGATTCCCGGATCTACCTTCTGTGCTTTGATAATTTGATCCGTAAGGGTAGGTTTTGCCACCAAGGTGGAAAGAAAACCTTGAGATACAATGTGAAGGTTAAGTTTCCAAAATTCCTCATGGAGAAGCGGTTGACTTTGTTGTAACATCAGGTTGTTACAATAAGATTTACGACTTAGCGCATCAGCCATGACGTTGGCTTTCCCTGGGGTGTAGGTTATTCCTAAGTCGAAGTCTGTGATCAATTCAACCCAACGTCTCTGCCTGAGATTCAAATCCGGTTGGGTGAAAATGTACTTCAGACTTTGGTGATCAGTGAATATTTCGCAACGATTACCGAGGAGGTAATGTCGCCAGGTCTTAAGTGCATAGACTACGGCTGCAAGCTCTAGATCATGAGTAGGATAATTCTCCTCATGTGGGTGCAATTGCCGTGAAGCGTAAGCAATTACGTGTCGATCTTGCATAAGAATGCAACCTAGTCCTTGTCGCGAGGCGTCGCAGTAGATAACAAAGTCCTTGGAGAAGTCTGGCGGTACCAGTACGGGAGCAGAGGTCAGGCGTCTTTTCAGTTCCTGAAAGCTGTGCTCACATTGTGGAGTCCATTCGAACTTTTTATCTTTTTTGAGGAGTTCGGTTAGAGGTTTAGCAACCTTGGAGAAGTTCTCGACAAAGCGACGACAATAGCTCGCTAAGCACAGAAAACTCCGAACTTGCTTGACCGATTCAGGTGGAGTCCAATTAAGGACGGCTTGAACTCGCTCAGGGTTAACAGCAATACCTTTACCAGATATTACATGACCCAGATAGGTCACTTCTGACAACCAGAATTCACATTTCGAAAATTTGGCATAAAGGCGATGCTCTCGAAGTTTCTTCAACACTAGCCTTAAATGTTCGGCATGTTCTTCCTCGTTCTTGGAGTAGATGAGTATATCATCGAGATAAACTACGACGAATTTATCCAAATACTCCATGAAGATTGAGTTCATTAACCGAGAAAAGGTGGCTGGAGCGTTGGTTAAACCGAAGGACATGACGGTGTACTCGTATTGGCCATAACGAGTAACAAAGGCCGTTTTAGGAATGTCCCCGTTTCTGATTTTTATTTGATGGTAGCCCAACCTCAAATCCATCTTGGAGAAGACTGAGGATCCAGCGAGCTGATCGTACAGGTTGTTGATCCTGGGAAGTGGATATTTGTTCTTGATTGTGACCAAATTGACAGGTCGGTAATCTACAACCATCCGGTCCGTACCATCCTTCTTCTTGACGAATAGGACGGGGCAAGCCCACGGAGATGAGCTAGGTCGGATGAAACCCTTTTTCAAGGATTCATCGAGTTGTTTCTTAAGCTCGGCTAGTTCTAGGGGTGCCATCTTATAAGGTCTTCTAGCAATCGGAACGGTTCCGGGGATGAGGTCGATTACGAACTCAACATCCCTGTCAGGTGGAACACCTGGCAATTCCTCTGGGAAGACATCCGGGAAGTCACATACTACCGGCACGTCCTCAAGATCTGGCAAGGGGCTGGCGTTAAGAGAATATAATTGCCGCTTGGCTATTCGGGTCAAGACATTGACTATCTTCCCCGAAGGATGGGTGAGTTGAACAGTCCTAGAGAAGCAATCAATTTTGGCTTGATGAGCTGACATCCAGTCCATACCCAAAATGATATTAATATCTGAAGATTTAAGGGCTATCAAAGATGCGAGAAAAACAAGTCTGTCGACTTGGATTTCATTTCCATGGCTTACTCTAGAAGTTTGCCATTTGGATCCCGGAGTTTGAATTACCATAGAGGTTGGCATATCACCGAATGCGACGTTATGCAAGCGAGCATAGTTTTCAGATATAAAAGAATGAGAGGCTCCTGTATCGAAAAGAACAGATGCCGGGTGGCAATTAACAAGAAGCGTACCGAGAACGACGTTGGGATCCTCTTGAGCTTCTTCGGCAGAGATACAGTTGACATGGCCACGTGAAGCGGCGACCGGCTTAGCGTGGAATATTTTTCCTGTCGGCTTGCCACGGCCAACAGCTTTAGCAGATTGGTTGGGGTTGGTCTGGGGACACTCACGCATATAGTGGCCAGATTCCCCACACTTGAAACAAGTCACGGAACTGGTACGTGGAGGAGCATTATTGGTTGGACCCCCATAGGGCTTGGCCGGTGCAGACTGTTGAACGGGGCGAGGCGCCTGGAAAGATGGCCTCGGTGTGAACCTGGGTGGCAGGGCGGTGTTGGGTACCCACACGCGGCGCTTCTGAGGACCAGCACCGGATGAGGAACCCATGTCACGGCCATGCTTGCGTGTTGCGTCATAGTCAGTCTGACCAGTTTCAGCACTGATGGCTTTGTTGACAAGTTTCTGGAAGGATGTGCACTCATGCAGACGAAGGTCGCGGCGAAGCTCAGGACTAAGGCCCTTACGGAACCTTGCTTGCTTCTTGGCATCGGTAGACACTTCCTCAGTTGCATATCGTGCGAGATTACCAAACTCCCTGCTGTAAACATCCACAGAAAGTCGGCCTTGGGTGAAACTGCAAAATTCTTCACGTTTACGGTCCATGAGACCCTCCGGAATATGATGCTCACGGAAAGCCTCACTGAACTCAGCCCAAGTAGTGACATGGCCCGCTGGGCGCATAGCTCCATAATTTTCCCACCATAGACTGGCGGGGCCTTCAAGATGATATGCAGCAAAGGTGACCTTGTCAGCCTCCGCTACCAGCGCGGAACGCAGTTTGTGAGAGATACTGCGAAGCCAGTCATCAGCGTCGAGAGGCTCGACGGAGTGGTGGAACGTGGGTGGATGCAATTTGATAAAATCACTGAGTGACACCACGTTAGCCCTCTGATGGTGTGCTGTATTCTGTTCAATACGCTCCAACAAACGGTTGGTCTCCCACTTGTTTCTCTCAGCTTCCATCATAACCTCGGCTAGTGAAGGAGGATGAGGCAGATTTTCATTCCTGGCTTCACTGCCTTCGGCCTGCTCTTGGGAAGCAGGGTTAGCGCGCGTGTTGACCATCCTAGGTAAACAAGACAATGATTTAGTCAGAACGATAAGATTCCGACATAGGGTACAGAATGTAAGGAATAATTCGGAATGCAAGATGATCATCCGTATGACATGGTAAATACAGAAACTGCTTCTTTTATTCCATCGTCATACACACCATACAGGGTTTAGTACAAGACCAAACAAGTACTATTACGGTGAAAAGAGGATTACATCTCATCGAAGGCATCCCAAGCTCCTATACATTATTTTTCTACTCCTCCGGAAGAGTACAAACTAGGTCATATCCCACGAGTCACGCGGGACGATAGACGACACAGCTAGTGCGAACTAGTGATACTACCACTAACTCAGACCAATCCGTAGTAGTCCTCGTAGAAGTCGCCTCCATAGCCTGGAAGTTCAACATGATCATCCGGAAACAGACGGTCTCGCGGAGCTTGTGGACCATAGGGGCTAGGATGAGGCCTTGGACCAACAGACAGTGGCCTGCGGGGACCGCGAGGTGGGGTGATGCCTCCTACATCACGCCAAACCATCACGTCCGGCAGAGCAGATCTCACAGGATAGAGATCGCGCATATCTGAATATCCAGCTTGCACCGCTGGTGCGAACCGAGTCAAAGTAGCCCAGTGGTCAGCACGGGTATTGAAGAGCTCTAACCTTAAGGCCCGATTTTCACGGTCCTTATCCTCGAGCATCTCAGCAGTGGTGCGAGTTCGTGAATCCTCCTGAGTGGAGTCAGCATAGATAGCCTGGAGATACCCTTGTGCTCCCGGAAGTGATCCTGGCATATACCGGAAGTCAGAGTCCCGAAATAAACCAGATCTGACTCGCATAATGGTCATCATAGAGTAGGCGGCGTCCTGCACAGCCATCTCAATAGTAACCCCGAGTCCATAGGAGCAGTGAAGAGGCTCGGTGGATCCAGGATAAGATGGAAATATCCTGACAGTGCAGAGATACTGGCTTTGATTGAAGTCCCGGAATTGCTCTTCGACCGTGTACTCAGGATACCAGCGGTATCCAGCCTCAGTCATCACCCTGACCAACTTAGCAGTATGGCCGGGTACATCTAGGCATCGAGTCAGGCGAACCACTTGATTGAGGTCGCGAGTGGCCATCTGAAAGCATAATCATAATGCAAAGGCATTAGAATTTCTAGCAAAATTTCGGCAGCATAACAGCTGTAAATGCTCAAAAAGGATTTTGAGACATTTGACAAAGGATTTCGTACATACTCAACATCATCATATCAAAGTTCTGAAACCATTCTGGCAACATAATGTGGTAGTAGAACTGAACTAGGCTTGTAACCATCAAACTTATAAGGTACTACTGATTAGTAACACGTGATCCTGATAGAGAGAATAGATCCTAATTCCTTATCCCCCGGTGGAAGAATGGACTGACTCAGATCAGAATGTCATAAGATAGAGGAGTAAAAAGAGCCTTACGTTCCAACCCACAAACAATTCCCCTACATATAACTAAAGAATTTCTAGACTCAACATCGACCAGTTTGGCTTGAAGAACCTACAGGCAGTCCGGCTCTGATGCCAACGCTGTCAGGACCCCGACTCGATGTCACATCGATCTAGCTGGTAACACCTCATATCACTTTGTGGCCTCACGCACGGTATTCCCCGGGTGTCGTCTTACCTTTTCCCGGGACCGTTTGCGCCTTTTGGCTCACGTATATGATAGTGTCGCTAGCATCCATATGATAAAGAGCCCGGGCTGACATGACTAGTCGTAAACCCAAAGTGGCACAGACTTACAGGGACAGGCATCCATGACCCAGCTTCGAACGTGTCGGTCATCAGCAAGTGGGTCCGGGCTATAGCACTGGGCTAGCAGGACTCCGGTAAACCGGGCTGTAGCGGGCTAACAGGACTCCGGTACTCAAAGCGTGACATTTCCCCGAAGGGACAGACACAGGAACGAAGAAGGACACATGCCGGCCAGCCTAAGTGTTCCAGAGCAGTAGCAAGCTACCATGGCTCAGCGGTAACACTAGGAGACATTTCCCGGTAAGAGAGGCTACTAAAGATAAACAACTAGATAGTCAGATCCCACACATACCAAGCATTTCAATCATACACACAATATGCTCGATATGTGCAAATACAACGAAGCATCACAACATGACTCTATGACACAAGTACTTTACTTAAGGCTCAGGGAGCCATACATAACATACACAAAGGTACGGGTCTCACGACCCCACATACAAGTCATGCAGTCATACAAACCAGCAGCGGAAGTAACTTGTCTGAGTACAGACAACTAGAAAAATAAAAGAGGCTTGGAAAGCCTAGCTATACTATGTGGTCCTTCACAAGCTCAGGGTCACCACCTGGGTCTTTAGCCTACTCGTTGATGTCAACGTCTACATAGAACCCATCAGAAGGGTTTGCAGCGTCTTCTGTAAAAATGTAGATTATAGCAACATGAGTACAAAGGTACTCAGCAAGACTTACATCAGATCCTACATACATGCATAGTATCAAGAAGGGTTGGTGGAGTTATTGCAGCAAGCCAGCTTTGACTCTTGGCTAGGCTAACCTACGATACTCCAACTTGAAATGGTTTTGCGCACACGAGTCCACTACTCACCACTTCAATACACTACCGAGGATCCACCTCCGCCTTCCTACAGAAGAGCCATCCTCGGCACTCACACTTATCTTGAGGCTTTTAGTAGTTTCCATTTACTTGTCTATGAACTGTATAGGCAACCAAGTAGTCCTTTACCGCGGACGCGGCTATTCGAATAGATCATGTTAACCCTGCAGGGGTGTACTTCTTCATACACGCTCTCACCACTTACCGTCGCTTACACGACATGTACTCGGCAACCTTCAAGCGGAAGCCCAACGTGGGTGTCGGCCACGACCTACCTAATCACCTA